>NC_083587.1:15880499-15905499 GCF_027579695.1 Neoarius graeffei
GCGATGGAAATCGCTACAAACCGTCATTTTCTGCTGGAAACCAATGTTCAGTAAGTCCATACGGTTGTAGTGGATATTGAAGTCCGGTACAGACGAACAACATGCAAAAATACACACAAAAAACATAAAAACATGCACAGGTAGGGAGAGCTTGTAGCTGCAGCATCCCCATCATGCGCCGCCATATCCACTATTATGGTTGAATATTTTATATTATCAGTTAGATCAAGTATCAGTAGTCTATCACTATTACTGTATATATGGTATACCTGATAGCAGCAATCCATTTTGCACGCCTGTCAGGGTCCCATGGCAGCCTACTGTCAAGTGTGTGTGAGCATCATGGGTTTCCCACACTTGAAAGGGAAGGACTCGGACACAGGATTCTCGAAGTCGGCATGACGTCACGATCACGTGACACACCTTGAGAACAGGCCTGCCATATTTGACTAGGGGAAAGAGAGAGCGTACATGTTAGGGGAATTAACCTTTGTTACTCGCTGTGACTTCCTTTCAAACCTGGACAGCTTCATTGCAGATTTACTTTGACTTTGGCTGGATCCACAAGTTGGAAAGATTGAGGGCACATAATCAGGATGTGTATGATCATTCACTTTTTCTCCTGAAAAAATATTGATACATACTTCAGTGAAACCACATATTGTCAATCCATTTTTATTAAAAGTAAAGATGTGGATAGAAATATCTATAAAATATATATAAAATGAATATATTAATAATGTATAGATATAATTTATATATTTAATAAAAGACAACTGCAGAAAACATTATTACATTAAAACGTATTTTTAACACATCATTTTGGTATAAAATATACACTTGTCCATATGATATAGTAATTTGTCCTACTTGCCACTTATCTATTTGGGAATAAGCCTATAAAATAACTCAAATTTAAAAATTCAAGCCTTTACATGCACCAGTTCAGTACACAAGCACTAACACAGGTAAACAAAGAGGTCAAATACATACATTTAGTGTATTGCAGTATTACATCCTGATCCATACAATGAAGATAAACAAATATATCTTAACATTTTATTGGATTTTATTCCCAAAGATTACTCACCACTTATAAAGTGTTGCCCACAAACATAAGTATAGTTAGAGTTAAGGCCAATTTATGCTGACAACCCAGTCCTCGCAGATAGCGTCGCAGACGGCGTCTGCGTAGCCCCCCCCTTCGCAGACAGCGTCGCAGATGGCATCTGCGTAGCCCCCCCCTTCGCAGACGCTCTGCGCGCACCTCCCAAAAATTGTGACCACCGCAGAAGCCTCGCAGACAGCGTCGCAGACAAGAGGGCTCTGATTGGTCCACTCTACATCCGCTGTACACGCACTTCCACTTCCCTACTTTCCCGGTTTGGTTTGTTTTCACTACTGCCATTTTTAAAAACACGAGCGAAGATGGAGCAGCACGAAGAGCGGTTGATCGAGGAAGTGAGGAAGTACGTACATCTATACGACTCCAGTTCTAGTCATTATAAGTAACCGGAGGATAAACACTCCACTAACCACACCCACCAACTACTCCTAGCGATTTCGCGACTTCGCGCCCCCTTGCGTTGTGGCGGTGAATAACATCGCGCACGCCTATTACTCCCCGCTCAACGATAAATTACAACTGTCTGCAAAAAGCTATCTGCGAAAGCCTTGTCGCAAGAGCATGCAGAGGCCCTTAGGCTCCCAGAGCTTCTCATGGTTCACAGATCCATCAGACTTGATTTCACTTCTATTTATGGCTCTCAGCCACTGCAAACGTCTTTTCCCACCTAATGGCAACATATGAAACTTTAATGCTGGGTTCCTGTTTGCATTGGCTGTGCAGCCAACAACACAACAGCTTTTAGGCATTTTATTGCTAACACAGTGTAACACAATAAAGCCAGGCTTTCCCCTAGTTAAATATGGCGGCTCCAAGGTCATGTGACCTGACGTCAAACGTACCCGGATGTCCGACTTCGAGAATTCCACTCGTCTTATGTTTTATTGATTTTCGTCGTGATTTTCAACCTATGGGCCGCGGAGGCATTGCAAGGGGGCCGTCAAATCATTTTCTAAAAATCTTAATATAATATTTGTGTGTGCCTGAGTGTCCAAAAATAATAAAAAAGCGCTACCATCTCCTGAATTATATTTGTGGTTTTCAAAGTAAAAGGATGAATGTTGCAACCCCTTATTGGCTGTTGACTCGTTACAATCTGCGGCAAAGTCAGTGTAAACAGTGGTAGTTGTCATGGTGATCCGCTGTTAACAAGTTCAAGGTCCAGCACAAAGTGGAGGGAGTGATAAGAAAACTCGCGCAGTGGGATAAGCGTGTCGACCAGTCAAATTATGACTCCTTTGAAAACTTGTCAGATTTTTTGACAAAGGAAGAGAGGCAGCTTCCCATCCATGTGACTAACCCAATCAAAGAGCACCTCCAGGGTTTGAAAACACAGCTGCGCGAATACTTCCCTCCCCTCGATGCGCAATGCAGTTGGATCGAAAATCCATTCGGCGTTCACAGTGACGAGGCCATTGCTGCCCTGAGCGCAAAAGAGCAAGACAGTCTTCTGGATCTCTCCTGCGACACCGCATTGAAGCTGGTCTTCTCACAGAAGCACCTGATAAACTTTTGGCTTCATGTTGCTTCTGAGTATCCCGATCTGGCCGACAGGGCTGTGAGATTTCTGATGCCTTTTCCAACGACGTACCTACGTGAGTGCGGGTTTTCTGCACTAGTGGCGCTGAAGACAAAGTACAGAAATAAACTGAATGTTGAGCCAGATCTTCAACTTCAACTGTCATCCATTGTGCCAGACATAAAGGCCGAATCCCATTTCACCCCTTGGACCAACCCCTTGGCCCTTCCCCTCCATTTTGCGCGTTCACGTGAAGGGGTAGGGGTATCCCAATCCCAGTTAACGCGGAGGGGTAGGGGAAGGGGGAGGGCTTCTGTACCCCTCCAAACGGAGATTTTCCTGGAGCAGACTCCGAACGAAGGGGTTTGAGTGATTTCCCACAATGCCATGCGGATTTCAGTGAGATTTCATGCGGATTTCATAAAGATGGCGGTTCCCGCGGCGAAAGATTGTCATAAATGTATTTTCTCCATTATTTACGTGTTTTAAGTTGTTATCCAGAGGAAACACGCCGCTTGATTCGCTTTCGAGCTGAGAATGAGCAGCGATTTCTGAAATCCAAGCTGCTGCTAAAAAGCTTTGGGAGTGAGTATTGTTTTGGGTTGCTTTACTGCATACGTTTTGTTCTGTTATTCTCGCTTTTATTGTTTACATGAGTGTTCTGACACCTCATTCTGTCGGATGTGGTGCACGAAGCGCCAAAGATATCCCATTCAGTGGTGTTAGTTAACAAATCACACCCTGCCAGCAGAGATTTCTGGCTCTGACTGTAGCGGCTGGTCGCAGCCAATGACGCATTTGGTCGCGTTTTGCTAACGTAAACGCTGACGGAGGTACGCGATGACGTATGCGATCGTTGAAGGGCTATCCCAATACGTAAGGGTTGAATTTCAAGCCCTATCCCTTGTAGCTCAGTTTCAAGGGGAAGGGCCAAGGGGAAGGCGGAGGGGAAGGCGGAGGGGAAGGGGGAGGGGTAGGGGTAGAAATTAGAATTGGGATTGGGCCAAAGTATCTGGTTGGCACCATGCAACATCAGCCTTCACATTAGGTGCAATGCATTGGTTTTGCTTCATTGCAATTATTTTCTTGACAGAATATATGTTGTTGTTGAGTAATGCACACTGACCTTCCTGCATATTAATTCAGTTCAGTCCTAAATATTCTATTTTCACATCAAAATAAAATATTACCCTTTTATGCGGTTACTGCATTTTTCATAATAGTTCTATTCAGTCCTAAATGTTCCATTTTTAATATTAAAATAAAAATTGGTCTTAAAATGCATTCATTTGCCTTGGTATTATTTATTGGGTCAGTGGTGGGCCGCGGACATTTGTGAGATCTTCAAGTGGGCCCTGACATAGAAAAGGTTGGGAAAGAAGAAAAGGTAGAAGAAGAACCAGAAGTAGAAGTAGAAGGCGGAAATATGGCGTTTGACCGGCAAGATGGCGTCTATTTACAATCTGGATCGGCTGTGACGTCACATGCAAGCGGTCCATACACAGCTGCGTACTTTACGTTCTCAACCGAACTTGACATGCGCGCAGACAAACAGTCAGCGAGACCCGGTTTGTTTTCGACCAATCACAAGCCGTGATTCACTACTTCCGCGTTTCCAAGCCAGCCAATCACAGCGTGGCCCATCAGAACCGCAGTGTTTCACAGCGAGCGCTCAGTGGTGAAAGAAAAGAAAACAATAACTGAATTTTTTTTTTAGTATTGAATGTGATGGAAGCGGACAAGAGGAAAATGTCTCGGATTTCTGAGGACGCTCTTGTGATTGCTGAGGAAGCGCAGTGTTTGTGTTTTTGATGCTTTATAAGCAGTAACGAGCAAAAACATCAGACAGACTAATCTGTAAATTAAACTGCAGGTTTGTTTTTATTCTCATCACAATGAGGTTGTTTGCGTTTTTGTTGAACATTTCTGCAAAAATTGAGTATTACTCCAGATTTTCTCCATCTCCACTCTCCATCAAGCAGTTCCTAGAGTTTGGTAAGTGGTACTGGATTTCCTGCATTATTAATGAGGATGGATAAATATAAATATGTATAATATGCATAATTAAATGGTGTTGAAGTCAGGAGGTCTGCCCTGTTTATTTATTTATTTACCCCACAGCCTGGGCAGAACACTCACATCTACTTCCTGTCCTCTCTGGAGTGCATGGGGGTCCAATACTTGAATCATAAACCAGTTTGAGATCCAGAATTAAACACTGACTCTGATCACAACTCACCAGGGTTTGGCAAAATTGTGATAATTTATTAAAAGTTTCAATTTTCTCTTAACAGTTTGTGGTTCTTCACAATGCTTTTATAATACTATACAGCGGTGCTTGAAAGTTTGTGAACCCTTTAGGATTTTCTATATTTCAATATGATCTAAAACGTGATCAGATTCTCACACAAGTCCTAAAAGTAGATAAAGAGAACCCAGTTAAGCAAATGAGACAAAAATATTATACATGCTCATTTATTTATTGAGGAAAATGATGCAATATTACACATCTGTGAGTGGCAAATAGGGTTGCCACCATTCAGAAATGAAAATAAGGGACGCCCACCACGGGCACGACTCCCATGGGGTGGGGTGCCCGCAGCAGTGGTATGTTTTATTTTGTAGGTGTTTTTAGTAAAGGGGTGATCAAGAAAGCAATTACTCATACTTTAAGCTTGAAATGCTTTATTGCCAATGCTGTAAAAATGTATAATGTACAAGTGGGCAACAATGAACTTTTAAAATATAATAAAAATATATTGAGAACTTGGGCGGCACGGTGGTGTAGTGGTTAGTGCTGTCGCCTCACAGCAAGAAGGTCCGGGTTCGAGCCCCGGGGCCGGCGAGGGCCTTTCTGTGCGGAGTTTGCATGTTCTCCCCGTGTCCGCGTGGGTTTCCTCCGGGTGCTCCGGTTTCCCCCACAGTCCAAAGACATGCAGGTTAGGTTAACTGGTGACTCTAAATTGAGCGTAGGTGTGAATGTGAATGTGAATGGTTGTCTGTGTCTATGTGTCAGCCCTGTGATGACCTGGCGACTTGTTCAGGGTGTACCCCGCCTTTCGGCCGTAGTCAGCTGGGATAGGCTCCAGCTTGCCTGCGACCCTGTAGAACAGGATAAAGCGGCTAGAGATAATGAGATGAGATATTGAGAACTTAATATCACTGTAAATGTAAGTGCATAACTGTTCTTGGTGTAGGGACTCTCTTTCTGAACCTTGGGGACATTTTTATTTAGAGAGGAAAAAAGAGAACAAAAACACAACAAACATGTACACTACCGTTCAAAAGTTTGGGGTCACCCAGACAATTTTGTGTTTTCCATGAAAATTCACACTTTTATTTCCCACCATAAGTTGTAAAATGAATAGAAAATATAGTCAAGACATTTTTCTGGCCATTTTGAGCATTTAATCGACCCCACAAATGTGATGCTCCAGAAACTCAATCTGCTCAAAGGAAGGTCAGTTTTATAGCTTCTCTAAAGAGCTCAACTGTTTTCAGCTGTGCTAACATGATTGTACAAGGGTTTTCTAATCATCCATTAGCCTTCTGAGGCAATGAGCAAACACATTGTACCATTAGAACACTGGAGTGAGAGTTGCTGGAAATGGGCCTCTATAGAGAGCGTGCACGTGACGTCACGAGGTCACGTGATATTCGTTATCCGCCGTTTTGGACGGCAAGGCCGCGCATAGAACTTAGACGAACCCGTTCTAATTATCAAGTATGTGGGAGTAGATCTTTCGAGAATGGTTATATCTTGTTCAGCATTTGGTGTAATCTTCTAATTCAATACTCCTAGTGCATCTGTTAAGTTGATTTTTGGATTGAATGATAACTGCATACTTAGAAACTAGACAGTCTCTAACGTTTAAAATGGCTATGCCTAGCCCTACTACCCTGGCCTAGTCTATGACAATGTTTTATCTTTTTGACTCATATATGCCTTTGAAAGGCCAATCCATAGTAGGGATGGCGAAAACTAAAAAAAAATCTTGACCGACCACCGAGCCTCATTAGCCGGTTAAAGTCGGTTAACCTAGGAGTTTAAACAGGGATGCAAACGGCGGATGCCGTTTCACGGCTGAAACGCGCAGATTCGATTTTTTTCTTTAGGGGGGGCATTGGAGTGTCTGAATAATTTCATCAGAGTAAATTCTGTATTAAAATTACGAAATAAGCAAATGCCTTACAGTCCATGAAAAATAGGAAGTATGAGAAGAAAACTGCCCACGTTTTCGCGGAAGCTGCGCAGATTTACTGTTTTTCAGACAAAAATACATATTTACAACCCTGTCATTATCTCGAACGGAGTTTAAATTTTGAACATTCTTAAGATAAAACGTCCTGCATAGTCTCTTTATGATAAACATCTTAATGCCACTTACCTGTGAGGTTATCAAGTAGACATTCTTCTTCGGGAACTTCCAGAGGTAAAGTTGGGATACCCATCCCGCAACAAAATATTTATAAGCTTCCAGGCTCTTGTAAGCTTTGAGGGCTTTGCCAGTGTAACACGATTCATGATTAACGAGAAAATTGTAAATGTCGTGGTAGGCCAGATCGGGCAAATCGCCGGCACCGCAGCTCCGAATTTCCCTGAACAAGGATTGCGGCAAGTTGTACGGATCTGCAATCCCCAACCTGGAACACTTTTTCATGTAACGCTGCCTCACGTCACCTTCAAGATGCTGAACAAACTTAGACAAGTAATCGCGTGATGTAGATGGGGTATTTTCCAAATTTTCTTGGGGATTACTCCCTGGATCCATTACGCTCGCGCAAGGTAAACTATCCTGATGCCGTCCAATATGCCGGAGTGGGCGGAGTACGCACGTGCGGGTCACGTGACTGCACATCCTCTATACACCTATGTAGATATTGCACCAAAAACCAGACATTTAGAGCTAGAATAGTCATTTACCACATTAGCAATGTATAGAGTGGATTTCTGATTAGTTTAAAGTGATCTTCATTGAAAAGAACAGTGCTTTTCTTTCAAAAATAAGGACATTTCAAAGTGACCCCAAACTTTTGAACGGTAGTGTATGTCTGCTTATTCAAGAATGCAGAAAACAAGAAAGTGCAAAACATTACTCCTTCCCTCAACAGTCCTGAGTTCATCAGGAACTGTTGTTTCTTTTGTCTGTGGAGTAGACCAGATTTAAACAGTCAACAGATTAAATTGAACAGTATTTGTCTGCTGTCTGTCTTATAACTTGAAATGAATTCATGTCATCCAAACAGTTAAAGTAAGCCACACTAATCAAATACAATTTTTAATCTAGGATATTTATTTATTTATTTATTTATTTATTTGTTACTATTATAATATGAATGCTGTGTGCTAATAATAATAATTTAGTGAGAGCTTGATTTGTGGATCAACTCCATCATCCTTTTTAACACGTCCAGTCGGACGGATGAATGATCATTAATTCAAACAATCAATCAAACAAACAAACGACAGTCATGACATAATGTCCCATACCGTATCACTCTCAGGAGATGATTGGGGTATAAAGAACTGTGACACTGACGCTTGTGTCTTCTGTGTTCTTACATATCTGCAGTGTTGCTCTCCTGACGAATGCTGTCTAATGTCAGACAGCCCACCGTCCGCCACTGAAAACACTCGCCGACAGACTTTACAGTTTGCTCTGTAGTCGTCTCCGCTCACGCTGTCCAGCCAAGGACGTGCCTCTTCCCGCTCACGTCTGTAATTTTTGTAAGCGTTTACGCTTTTGAGGACGTGGTGGAGTCCCGGGTGCAGCAGACATTTTTAAAAGGCCCGGGTTTTTTGAGTAGCGCCGGTGTGTTGTCTGTCTCTAGGCAACCGTGACAGCGCCACACGCAGGCAGCCAGGCACAGACGCACAAAGCGTGATGCAGAGTGGAGGGGTTTGTGTCCTGGGTAGATCCCGCAACGTAGTATTTCCTGTTTTATTTTGTTCATTATTGTTAGATTTAGTGTTGTGTGAGACAGACATGTGTATTGGACATTTATGAAAATACAGAACAAATCGCGTCCCGTATCGGTTCAATACGGGACACAAGATTTAATTGCCAAATAAAGGACGATTCCGTATTTTACGGTACGGGTGGCAAAAGTATGTGAACCTTTGCTTTCAGTATCTGGTGTGACCCCCTTGTGCAGCAATAACTGCAACTAAACGTTTGCGGTAACTGTTGATCAGTCCTGCACACCGGCTTGGAGGAATTTTAGCCCATTCCTCCGTACAGAACAGCTTCAACTCTGGGATGTTGGTGGGTTTCCTCACATGAACTGCTCGCTTCAGGTCCTTCCACAACATTTCCATTGGATTAAGGTCAGGACTTTGACTTGGCCATTCCAAAACATTAACTTTATTCTTCTTTAACCATTCTTTGGTAGAACGACTTGTGTGCTTAGGGTCGTTGTCTTGCTGCATGACCCACCTTCTCTTGAGATTCACTTCATGGACAGATGTCCTGACATTTTCCTTTAGAATTCGCTGGTATAATTCAGAATTCATTGTTCCATCAATGATGGCAAGCCGTCCTGGCCCAGATGCAGCAAAACAGGCCCAAACCATGATACTACCACCACCATGTTTCACAGATGGGATAAGGTTCTTATGCTGGAATGCAGTGTTTTCCTTTCTTCAAACATAACGCTTCTCATTTAAACCAAAAAGTTCTATTTTGGTCTCATCCATCCACAAAACATATTTTTCCAATAGCCTTCTGGCTTGTCCACGTGATCTTTAGCAAACTGCAGATGAGCAGCAATGTTCTTTTTGGAGAGCAGTGGCTTTCTTCTTGCAACCCTGCCATGCACACCATTGTTGTTCAGTGTTCTCCTGATGGTGGACTCATGAACATTAACATTAGCCAATGTGAGAGAGGCCTTCAGTTGCTTAGAAGTTACCCTGGGGTCCTTTGTGACCTCGCTGACTATTACACGCCTTGCTCTTGGAGTGATCTTTGTTGGTCAACCACTCCTGGGGAGGGTAACAATGGTCTTGAATTTCCTCCGTTTGTACACAATCTGTCTGACTGTGGATTGGTGGAGTCCAAACTCTTTAGAGATGGTTTTGTAACCTTTTCCAGCCTGATGAGCATCAACAACGCTTTTTCTGAGGTCCTCAGAAATCTCCTTTGTTCGTGCCATGATACACTTTTACAAACATGTGTTGTGAAGATCAGACTTTGATAGATCCCTGTTCTTTAAATAAAACAGGGTGCCCACTCACACCTGATTGTCATCCCATTGATTGAAAACACCTGACTCTAATTTCACCTTCAAATTAACTGCTAATCCTAGAGGTTCACATACTTTTGCCACTCTCAGATATGTAATATTGGATCATTTTCTTCAATAAATAAATGACCAAGTATAATATTTTTGTCTCATTTGTTTAACTGGGTTCTCTTTATCTACTTTTAGGACTTATGTGAAAATCTGATGTTGTTTTAGGTCATTTATGCAGAAATATAGAAATTCTAAAGGGTTCACAAACTTTCAAGCACCACTGTAGCAGTGATGTTTTTCATTCCTAGAAAATAAAACAATTACTTGTATTGCATACTGTAAAAAAAAAAACTTCAGCTATTGTGATATGGTCATTTTGTTTTGAATATAGGTGATATAATATTGCCTTATATAGTGAAGGACAAGAAGATAATCACAAAATTATTATTATTAAGTGAAGGGCAACTGTTTTAGAGGAGTCATACCATAGGCTACATTTTTTTCAATTAGGTTTATATTATTCCCTGAGAAACATTTGTAAAGTGTGTAAGGTCCCCACCACAACCACTGAAAAAAACACCTTGGTCCTTTTTTTTCCAAGCTGTTTTAGCGTGGCATGAAAACGTTGTTATAATAAGACAAGCTGATTTTTCTGCTGTGCCTTTAAATATTAAATATGTAAATGGATCAAGGGCGGCTGGTGCATAAGGGCGATTGGGCGACGCACTCCCAAAACGGAAAAAAAAAAAGTTTTTCTTTTTTTTTAAAACAAACTTTCACCAGCGCTGCTCGAGGCCGTTTTAATCTGTCTCTGGGTATCATTGTCCAATCAGGGTGGTCTTGCTTCTAGAGTACCGCCCCTTTTGGGGCGATTTCAGTCACGCTGAAAATCGCACAAGAGTTCACTGATAGAGTCCCATGTTAATATATATTTTTTTTCTCCTGACTGACACTTCAATGCAATCTCTATGGGTTCCGGGGGGGCTTGCCCTAACGTGCTTACGTCACTGCGAAGCGCGGCAAAGTTGCGTTCGATCCCATAGACATATATAAACATAGACGCCGCCTTCTGCGTAGAATCATACGTCATCCTCGCCGCCATATTGGATGTGGCAAAGTGGAGATTCTTCAACCGTCTCTGATATAGCGTCTAGACAGTAGCCGAGAATAAAGATGCCTCGTTCATGTGCTGCGTTTAACTGTACCAACAGGTTTAACTGTACCAACAGGTTTACCGTCCAAATGAGATCACATGGGATTACCTTTCACAGGTGAGACTGGAAAAATACTTTTCAATACTGTTCCTTCAGTCTTCAGTTTCCCAGCTCATCTCCACCGGGTAGGTGTAGAGTTATAAGCAGTGAGAATTAGATAATACAGTGCCACACTATGATGAACGTTTTTGAACGTATGATGAATGTTTTTAACCTTTCTGAATGTGAAGGAATCAGTGATGTATTTTGTTTTGGTATGATGTTAGAACCTGGCCGAACTCAGTTTGGCGCTCATTCAGCTCACTTTATTCAGCGAGAGTAGGTCTGTGTGGTGACTCAATAAATAAAACAGTACATTTTTATTTTCATTCACCATTTCCAGTTTTTCCACTATTTCCATCATTTATCATATTCAGTCTTGTAGGTTGGTTATTGTGGCCTCAGGTTTTGGTAGCTTGCTACGGTATGCTGACTGATTAGCTTACCTGAGCTATCTATCGCGTATCTGTCGCTAGTTTTCACACTATTTATAACCATCACATTAAAAGTTATGTGTTGTTTTGATGCCTGTTTGTTTCCCAAATATATACGTGTGTGTGTTAATGGGTGAATAAAAGGCATCGAGTTAAATATTATTGTAGAAAGGGGCTTTATGAAGTTCAGTCCATTTACTTGCATTGGTTTACGGGGAAGATTTGCCACATCCAATATGGCGGACACTCTGACGTATCCCAGCAACGGGCCACCAGCTCAATGCGGCGTCTCTGTTTATATGTCTATGATTAAACCGGCTCATCCAATGCGTGAAATTTTGTGGAGTGTTCGAGTTAGCTCTACGAGGCAAAGATGAAACTGAGGGCTCCAGTCACTGTGGTGTTTTTCTGGGTTTGGTTGACTATTGACTTGCTACCTAGGTCAATTTACTTCGGTCCTGTGGACATTTATGGTCCGTGTAGACATAACGGGGGAAAATTGCCCCCCCCCCCGAAAAAAAATTCAGGAGCCGCCGCTGAAATGGATTCACTCTGATTGGCTATCATCTTTAAAGGCGACTGCTGATGTCCACACTCACAGAAAAATGACTGGTTTTGTGACAGTCTTCCCCTTGCTTTTTTTTTTTTTTTTTAAGATGGCATCCAGACACTTATATGCACACGAAGCAAATTCTCCTGAAACTATATCCACTCCCCGGCCACTTTAATAGGAACTTGGTATTGATTCTAAGATCCCTGTTCTTGGCTGCAGGAGCGGAACCCGATGTGTTGTTCTGCTGTTGCATGCTGAGATGCTTTTCTGCTCACCACGGTTGTAAAGAGTGATGATATGAGTTACTATATCCTTCCTGGCAGCTTGAACCAATTATTAATCAATTAACCAATTCATTTTCCTCTGACCTCTCTTATCAACAAGGAATTTGTTTCCACTCACAGAACTGTCGCTCACTCACTCAGTGTGTTTTGTTTTTCGCATCATTCTGTGTAAACTCGAGAGACTGTTGTGTGTGAAAACTCCAGGAGATCAGCAGCTTCTGAAATGCTCAAATAAACCAGTTCATCTGGCTCAAACCAACACCCAGGCCACAGTCGGTGCGTTTACATGCACATCCAAATCGAGCTACCGTCGGTAATCGAGCTAAGGGTCCCAGCAGGGGTGCCAGAGAAATCCAATCCTACATGCACACAAGGAAATCGAGCTATTGTGTGAGGTACATTGTGCACCCGAGCCACAGGTGGTGCTACACGCCCCATCGTGTTGGTACACTTCCGGTTGTCGTCATGAAGAAGAGCTATTCAAGAGTATAAACAAAGTTATCAGTTCCGTGTTCACAAGAAGAACGACAACGAGGACAGCAACATATATAAAATCAACTCCTTAAGCTGAATGAGCATGAGCTCTATCTCCTCATTGCTCCAGAAGTGCACATTTCTACTACTGTTGTTATGCCAACCGAGGCTGTTGTGTTTCCCGCTTGTGATCACTCGTCACTTCCGGAAGGGGCAGTGCTGAAGTAAGTAGCTCGATAGGGTTTACATGCACTAAGTAGCTCGGCTACAATCGCATAATCTAGGTCGCGTAGCTCGATTACGAGAAATCCAGTTCGGTTCGATTTCAGCCGAGCTAAGGTGTTTCCATGGCATTTAGAACTTCGATTTCAGTCGAGCTACGGCAGAAATTCAATTTTCTCTATGTGCATGTAAACGCACTGAGTGTGAAAGAACGTCACACTTTGAGATCACAAGTTTCCCCATTCTGATGTTTGAACACTGTAAACATTAACTAGCTGAAGTTCTTGATTTGCATCTGCATGATTTGATGCATTGTGCTGCTGCCAAGGGATCGGCTGATTAGAGAACCGCATCAAACAGCAGGGGGATGGGTTTTTTTTTCTTACAGTATAATATTTATAGCATGTATGCTCTCTATCACATCCCTAACTTTGGGAAAGCTAGCTTGCAAATTAACCCGAACTAACAACAGCTAACTGCATGACGTGGTGAAAAACACAGAACCCTGTGTAATGTTAGTGTACAGTGACGGAACACACTGATCAAAATCACACAACAGCAAGCTGCTTATTACTCCAATACTGTGGTCAATTCAGATAATGAAATGTTTTCTCTGAATTTAACTTCATGGACAGAATGTTGGTGTCAGCTGAGCGTTTATTCAGCATTTTTTTTTTTTTTTTTTAAATTTTCTTCGAACATTTCACTTACAGTTTACGGACTGATGGTCGACTCCAACAGAGTCAGCACACCTCCATCTTCTTGATTCAGATTTCTATGGGTGGTCATATGTTAATGAGGGGGTGGTACCTTTAAAAACGAGAGCAGATTCTCCATAAGAAGCATAAGAAGTAGTTTTCTAACTGCCCTGTTCCTTTGTCCTGCTTTCTTTCTATGGCAGTTCCAGACTCTGAAGCTAACGGTCCACTTTTTGAAAGGCTCAGTACGTCCCCAAGTCACACTGACAAAAACAAGGGGGGGAAAAAAAAGTTTTCCACCCACATCGTGCCCCCTTTAATGAAATATTTGTGTCTGGAACATCTTAATCCTTTGACTCAGATCAACACAGAAGGACTAATTTCTTGGCTGAAGAAATCCATCCATCCTTCCTTCTCGCTTTCTTTCCTGCTATCTATCTATCTATCTATCTATCTATCTATCTATCTATCTATCTATCTATCTATCTATCTATCTATCTATCTATCTATCTATCTATCTATCTATCTATCTATCTATCATTTCTTTAATTACCACCAGTACTGAACATTTCAAAAAAAAATATTTTCAAATGTATTTGAATTTGCATTTTTTTATTTCGATTACGTTCATTGTCTTATATTAAATATAGTTAGTTTTTTTTTTTCTTTTTTATCAGACATCTAGTTTTTGGGTTTGTTTACCTGACATGTTTCGACGTACGACTGTCGTCTTCCTCAGAGTGTCACCGGATGTTATTGGTGACGCATCTTTTATCAGCTGATGTTTCTGAAGGCGTGGCCTTCCTGTCTGGTTTGACAGGTCGGTCACGCCTTCTACTGTCAGTTCGTCCCCTGCAAGATGGCACTCCAGGTATGGGAGAGCATGTATGCTCCCTCATCCCGGTTGATGGTCCTCGGGCTTCGCTTACGGATCTCCATGGCCTCCCTGATCCAGCGCTGATGTTTGTTATCTTCTGTGCGGATGACTCTGGCATTCCCCCAGTCCATAATATGATTTTCCCTTTTGCAGTGATCTGTTATAGCTGACTTATAATTTTCCTGTTGTGCCTTTTCTTTTATTGTTCGGGTTTGTCTTGTAGCTGTCTCCTTTTCGCACTTTTTCTTGTGTTGAAACTCCTTGCTGTCTCCCCGATGTAAGTTTTATTGCATAATTGACATGGAATCTCATATATGGTGTTGCATCTGTTGTCCGGATGTATTCTGTCTTTGGGATGAACCAGGATCTGACGGAGAGTTGTGTGTGGTTTGACAGGTGTGTTAATGTTGTGTTTCCTCATTGCTCTTTGAATGCGTTCAGTTATTCCCCTGATGTATGGTAATGTCACTACTCCCCTGTGTTCTTGTTTGTTGGTTTGTTTTTTCTCTTTCTTCTGTGTTTTGTTCTTAACCTGTTCCGCCCCTTTTGATATTGCCCATTGTGGATATTGACATGCCTTCAGTGCGTGTTCTATATGTTGTTCCTCCTGTTCTTTGTCCTGTGGATCTGTAATTATTGCTGTGCGTTCATGTAATGTTCTGACTACTGATATTTTTTTTGTATGGAGCGGCAGCTACAATTATCGACACCTTAACGATCTTTTGGCCGTTGCAAAAGTAGAAAAGACTTTCAATACGTAAATTGTGCATGAATAATTACTCAAACTTCCACTGGAAAAAACCAAGTTGATTCCCGATGACTTGGCGAATCAGATCACGTGACACCGTTCCACAATTATCGACACTTGTCCACAGTTATCGACACCCAGGTGATTTTTTTTTATTTATAAAAAATAATCGGTATGTGGTATTAAGTGAACAGAACATAGTTTTTATTTAAAATTTGTTTTCCATAGACTTATATTTAGTACAAAATATCTTTTATATAAATATCTGGATGTCGGTGTTTATGTAAATGAGGAAGTAATTCTAATGTTTGTAAACAAATTAACTGATAATGTTTAACCTGCGTCAGAAAATCTTTCTGTTCCACTTTCTCAGTATTTTCGTCGATCACATTTTGTTAATCATTCGTTGTTGTTTGTATTAATTTTTATGCCTCTGCCACCGTAAGGTGCAGGAGGCATTATGTTTTCGGGTTGTCCGTCCGTCCGTCCATGCGTACGTGCATCCGTGTGTGCGTCCGTCCCAAAACCTTGTGAACGCGATATCTCAAAGGCTAATGAAAGGAATTTCACCAAACTTTCACCATTTGTGCGCTTTGGGACAAACATGAACTGATTAGATTTTGAGATCAAAAGGTCTAAGGTCAAGGTCACTGTGAGGTCAAATGTCTGTCCGAAAACCTTGTGAACACAATATCTCCAAGGCAAATACAAGTAATTTCACCAGGTTAAGATTACTGTGGGGTCAAATGTCCATCCCCAAATCACAACTTAATAAGGTGTGTAGTCTACCAGGCGGAGGCATCCCCATCGACACCGTTGGCGTTGAGTTCTATCTAGTTAGTTTTGTAGTTTACCAATAAACATCAACAGGAAATTGAGATTGTAACCGCATGAAAATCCAGGTCAAAGGTCACATCTCATTCCTCGAACCAAAATATAAAATGTCTCCTGATACTGTAATATGTGGTAGATATTTACAACAAACTGCAAAAAAATAAAAATCTGAATATTTCAAGCGTGTAATGTTTTATATGCTTGGAATTTAATTCTAGTCTAATTCTGTTTATTGCAATCGGATTCCAAATACTCTATAAACATTCCATTCTGTTATGAATCACACAAATAATCTATAAATCGCAGCACTTTTTTTTTTTTTTTAAAGTACTTCATCTACTTCAACAATGTTTCACAAAGATCGATCCATAACAGTTGTAAATGTCCCTTAATTCCACAGGGTGTCGATAATGGTGGACACCGGTGAAAGTGATCACTATTATCGACACCTCATGTGGCTTCTCAAACGTGCGTTTAGATACAAAACAGCAACTGTCAAATGAAAGAGTCAGAAACAAAGTAGGTTTCGACGAGGAGATCATGAAATATCGGTGAATTTGATCAGTAAAAACATGTCCATGATCTTTCCACCATGCTTACCTGCGATGAGAACGTCCGGGTTTTCCGAAAAATTGCTGATCGTGCTAAAAAAATTCCATCTCCCGTAGCGAGCCGTGTCCTCAGACGACAAGATCAAAGGGCGAGGGCGGGTCTTCCGGTTGATTAATTAACCATTCATAACTGTTGGAACTGAAACTCACCTTTTGTAAAAATTTTTTATTTTTTTTTTAAATTGTAAATCTGAAAAGGTGTCTCTATGTCGATAATTGTAGCTGCGGCTCAGAAGGTGTTGATTACTTTTCTGTAACAGCAGCTCTGACAGTAATGGAGGCTCATATTATAACTCTTATTAATGCTGATTTGCTTGTAGTGGCTTTAAATTTTTAAGGTCTCTGCTTCTTTTCCTGTAGTAATAAACACGTGGTCTGTGAAGCACTTTGGGTCGAACCTCCAAAGTTTTGGTGGAATATTTTTACATAGATTTTTTTTTTTCCACACAGCACTGTAGTCTACGTAATACCAGAATTTATATCAGATTTATACCAGAACATTCTCTATGGGGGCGGCACGGTGGTGTAGTGGTTAGCGCTGTGGCTTCACAGCAAGAAGGTCCTGGGTTCGAGCCCCGTGGCCGGCGAGGGCCTTTCTGTGCGGAGTTTGCATGTTCTCCCCGTGTCCGCGTGGGTTTCCTCCGGGTGCTCCGGTTTCCCCCACAGTCCAAAGACATGCAGGTTAGGTTAACTGGTGACTCTAAATTGAGCGTAGGTGTGAATGTGAATGGTTGTCTGTGTCTATGTGTCAGCCCTGTGATGACCTGGCGACTTGTCCAGGGTGTACCCCGCCTTTCGCCCGTAGTCAGCTGGGATAGGCTCCAGCTTGCCCGCGACCCTGCAGAACAGGATAAAGCGGCTACAGATAATGAGATGAGATGAGACATTCTCTATGGCCTGATGCAGTTTCTGTTAGCTTTTCTCCAGATGTTAATTTGCTGACGCATTTTAGCCACGTGTTACAGGACAAACACGTTTGGATATTATATGGCCTTGTTTTCTTCGTCCTGCTAGAGCTCATGGGTTTACTGTTACAGGAGATGTGGTCTGTTTGTTACCTGTACTGTTCTCCGGTGATGAAAGACTCTAAGGACTGTTTATCCAGAACAAGAAGCTCCAGTGTTTAACGGTGGGAAGATTCAAGGTCAGTCTTGGACTTAAAGTGCCATTCCACCATTGGATGTATTCTTTGGCATAAAATACAATATATTTTGACAACATATATAAACGGTATCACTAGATAGAGAAATCTTTTAGCTTCAAAATGATATATCAAACATAATTTTTTGACAACGACAAGTATATTCATTTTGCGACCAAAGTCACCTACCCTTTTAATTTCCGCGCGTGATGTCATCGGCAGGTTCCCCTTCTTGTGTACCACGTGGCACACATTATCAGCAATGGCGGATAGAACGCGATAAAAATAATACCAATAAATCTAGCTAACTGAAAGATTAACTCAAAGTTTTTCGCAATTTTTTGGCCCCCATATACGAGGAGAAATGACTCTCTCACTTTGGGGGTTTCCTGGTCTAAAAATAGTCCGACACGTGGTACACAAGAAGGGGAACCTGCCGATGACATCACGTTTCACTACCGCACGGAAATTAAAAGGGTAGGTGACTTTGGTCGCAAAATTTAATATACTTGTCGTTGTCAAAAAATTGTTTGATATATCATTTTGAGGGCGGCACGGTGGTGTAGTGGTTAGCGCTGTCGCCTCACAGCAAGAAGGTCCGGGTTCGAGCCCCGGGGCCGGCGAGGGCCTTTCTGTGTGGAGTTTGCATGTTCTCCCCGTGTCCGCGTGGGTTTCCTCCGGGTGCTCCGGTTTCCCCCACAGTCCAAAGACATGCAGGTTAGGTTAACTGGTGACTCAAATTGAGCGTAGGTGTGAATGTGAGTGTGAATGGTTGTCTGTGTCTATGTGTCAGCCCTGTGATGACCTGGCGACTTGTCCAGGGTGTACCCCGCCTTTCGCCCGTAGTCAGCTGGGATAGGCTCCAGCTTGCCTGCGACCCTGTAGAAGGATAAAGCGGCTAGAGATAATGAGATGAGATCATTTTGAAGCTAAAAGATTTCTCTGTCTAGTCATGTTGTCATAAAATATATTGTATTTTATGCCAAAGAATACATCCAATGGTGGAATGGCACTTTAAGATTACTGCACTGCTTGACAAGATTTCAAGTTATTAAGGAGTGATTGTGTTTTTGTTTTCCTGAAGCTTGCGAGCCTTCAGAACAAAATGGAGTCGACAAAAATATTTACAAACCCCATTTCCAGAGAAGTTGTGTAATACAGTTTCAGATTGCGTTTCTGGCAGATTGTATCAAGTGACGACAGTTTTCTGAAGTCCTCCCGAGCCCACGTGGCTATATTTGTCACATTAGAACGACGGTTTCTCAGGCAGTGCCGCCTGAAGGCTCGAAGGTCACGCATGTTCAACAGTGGTTTCTGATCTCGCCCTTTACACACTGAGATGTCTCCGAATTCCCTGAATCTTTTCGCAATATTATGATTTTTCAAAGACCTAAAAATCTTGCGTTGAGAAATGTTTTTTTTTTTGTTTTGTTTTTTAAGTTACTAACAATTCTGTCATGAATTTTGGCACAAGCAGGTGAGCCACGCCCCATCCTTGCTTGCAAAGACTGACCCTGCGTCCAAAATCGCTCACTCATTCACTACTCCCTATAGAGATCTTGCATGTGACGTCACAGCCGATCCAGATTGTGACAGACGCCATCGTGTCGGTCAAACGCCATATTCCGCCTTCTACTTCTACTTCTTGTTCTGCTTTTACTTCTACCTTTTCTTCTGGAAAACCCTACTATATACAATTCTACTACAACGGCTATGGCTACAAGCTCTCCCTACCTGTGCACGGTTTTTATGTTTTGTGTGTGTATTTTTGCGTGTTGTTCGTCTGTACCGGACTTCAATATCCACTACAACCGTATGGACTTACTGGACATTGGTTTCCAGCAGAAAATGACGGTTTGTAGCGATTTCCATCGCATGCACAACATTCCGGATGAGAAAAAAAAAAAAAACATTCCGGACGAGACCAGCGGGGTCTCCGTGGATTGTTATCGGAAGCAAAGCGAAGGAGGCGGCGCCGGGAGCAAAAGCGAGGCTACAGGCAGAGCTGGCCTGTTGACTAAGCTCAGAAAACAGCCACTCAAATCTCCACTGCCAAGCCTCTACCTCTCCAACGCCACATCCATGTAAACAAGACGGATGATTTGGAATTACCTTATTCTATTCTATAATCGGCTGGTCAGTGCTATACTCAATACTTAAGTGACTTACCCATCCAGTGAGGATCATTTTCTTGTTTAAAGATGCCACATCTGAGTCGCTGACAAATCCTGAATTTCTGTAAAGATAACTGTCCAGAGATTTATAAGCACGCAGTGCTTCACCACTGAACAGCGAGGGAAAGTTAATGAGGTAATCATACACGTCCGGGTATTCCGCTGGCAGTTCAAAATCCGGTCGTGAAAACTCCGTCCGGAAAGCCATAAGGGTCACAAATCTGTAGATCGTTTATTTTAGACATGTATCTAGTTATCTGTTCATTAGAAAAATGAGCCGTGTAGTCCGTCGGTTGAAATTGATCCATTCTGTACACGAGTGCAGCAGTATTCAGCGGTGTTTTTGACCGACACGATGGCGGTTGTGTACTTTCCGGTCACGTGACTGCAAGATCTCTATAGAGGGGACTACATGGTGAGCTCATTGGTAAAATAGGAAAAAAAAACACTTTCGGAAAAAACTACTTTGTCGCACAATTAAAACGTGCCAGATCAGTCGGCTGGTGGGTTTTCAAAATAATAAACACATGCATGTATTTTGTATATAAATCCAATATTATACTGAGCACATTTCCCACATTAATCAATACAGAGTAGCTGCATCTTTCAGTTCTTTTAAATCAAGGCTGAATCCTTTCTTCTTTGCCGCTGCCTTTTATTAAATCAAATTTCAGACTTTTTAAATTTGATTTCTTTCAGCGTGACCACAATGCATGATGGGATATATTGCTTTGGTTAGTAACCATCAGTTGATCACTACTTTTCGTGATGCATTGTGGGATACTTTGAGTGCACTATATAGGGTGTAAATAATCCTCACGAAGGTTTCGGACAGTGCTACAAAATGGCGTCCTCACTATATAGTGCCCTGTATAGTGAGTAGGGAGCGATTTTGGACACGGCGAGCCTTTGGTGCTGCTCCTTTTAACCCAATCACGCTACCAATTAATTTGCTTAGTGTGGAATCTTCCAGAATGGTGTTACTTGAATATCCTAGAAAATTTTCAGTCTTTTTTTTTTTCCTTTCCTCTGTCCCAACGTGTTTCGAGTGCGTTTCAGGCATCAAATTCTAACTTCGTTCATATTTACAAAATACGTACAATTAAGTCAAACTATTGAAAGTCTTTTTCTTTGTCCTTTTGTTATTTCAATAAAGATCCATGTGACTTAAAGGTGGAGTACGAGATTTTGGAATAACGGTTCCCGCAAGCCATATTTTGAAAAGAAACATGCCTGCCCTCGCCATGCTCCCACCCCCCGCGTCTCCACCCCCCTCCCTACCCGCGCCTCCAAAGCACATGAACGCGAATTGCCAGTTCCCGAGCGTTCATGGTTGTCGCGAGGACTGTTTGCATTAGCTCAGTGTGTTTCAACCACTGTTAGCGCGGAAGGAGAGATCAGGTGTGCCGTGGCGTCTTCTCAGGGAAGACTGAACAACATCGTAGTGAAAGTAATCAACTAACATGATTATCATTTCAAGAAATATTTGTCTGCATACTACATTAGAAGTTGACTTTTCACTTGTTTTCATATTTGTTATACCTAATCTAATTGTAGTAAGACTGATATGTCGGGGGTTCTGTAGCAGTCACCGCCCTAGCCCAAGCAGTGTTCATGGCTAAGGTTCATGTTGATAGCTCTAGTCTGCATTTTACTATTGTTTTTTTGCGGAACAGTCCCAATTCATAAATAAATAACGCTACGTTCACACTGCAAGGCTTAATGCTCAATTCCGATTTTTTTGTGAAATCCGATTTTTTTGTGAGGTCGTTCACATTAACAAATATATGCGACTTGTATGTGATCCTCAGTATGAACGAAAAGCGACCTAAAAGTGTTCCGCATGCGCATTGCAGGATACGACGACGTCACACGCAGTGAGCATGGCCAGTGTTTACGGAAGTAAAACCGCCCGGTTGCGGTATGACCCATCCAATCTAGCTTGAATAGCTGCATCCCCCCAAATGGAAATCAGCTCCCTAACCTCTGCGTCCTTCCATTGAGAAGATTCAGAGCCTTCACAGCCCGAAGCGTCCCTCGCATTGATGTCATGCGTAGGGGCGCAGATACGTTTTTTTGAATTGGGGGGGGACAAAAAACTGGGGGGGACAAAGCTGCCAGCAAACCAACCCCAACCCCGATATGCCTGTCAAACTTGTTGTGGGTTACCATAGCAACCAAGCTCGAGCTCGCAACCTGTGCAGTCTGCGCAGCTCAACCAACCGAATATCAGTCTTTGTTTTGTTTTATGTGAGTTGTTGCAACTATGTATACACTGCTGTGCACCTCAATAAACCGAATGGTAATTAGTCTTTTGATTTTTCCGTGAGGTTTGCCTTATGCAAAGAAAGACAGCATAGACGTTTTTTCCTCCCTATAAGTGGGGGGGACCGAACGAGGTGAATTTAAATCTGGGTGGGACGAGTCCCACCCTCTATCTGCGCCCGTGATTATGCGCCATGTTGTTGTAACTTTTTTTGAGAGACCCGCCGCCTACTTCAGCGCAGAATAGTGACGTTTGTGGCTTGTTGATGATGTGTAAGTCGGATGAATGCGACCTGGCGGTTCAGACTGAAGTCGCATATGAAAAGAGCGGATAGGAATCGGAATTAGGACCACATATCCAAACGGCCTGGGTCGGATTTGAAAAAATCGGATCTGTGTCGTTCATATTGTCAATAAAAGATTGGATACAGGTCACATATGGGCGAAAAGATCGGATTTGAGTCACTTCAGCCTGCAGTGTGAACGTAGCCTAAGAGTTATCGTTTGTGCCACATACAGCTAAGCTAACAAATCGTTTGTATGCATGAAATAAATACCATGGAAAAACTACCATCAAGGACGTAATACGACTATACGCGTTAGTATAACAATCCGTGTCAGCTAACTTTGCAAATCATGCTAACTTAGCAAAACCTACATTGTGGTCCGTATCATCGGTTCTGCTCTCGCTGCCAGGGTGTGCACTTGTTAAAACGACAATACTGTCCTATCTGAAAATGTAATAAATAGATGTTATCTTACCTATCGAGTAAAAACAGGGCCACCATTGCATCGGTTTGAAGTCCTTTTTGTTGTTTGAGTCGCCGTCAGCGGTCGAACGCTGCGCCAATGTTCACTCTGGTCTTGACTCGTCCTTTTTCATAAAGTTTCCTGGCAGTTGCCTTTTCGAATACAGATTTTCGTTTTCTTTTTTGACCAGTTGTGTGCGTCTGTTCTGCCATAGTGTTATGTAATTATTGTAGGCCAGTATCTAGATAAAATGGGCTAGTATGGTAGGCTGTCTATCCGTTGCTTTGAAATGGCTTATGCCGCTTTTCCACTACCAACGCGGCTGAGTTGGGCTGAGCCGTGCCGTGCTGAGTGGGGCTGAGTCGAGCTGAGTGGGGCTGTTGGAGTTGCATTTCGACTACAACCGCGCTGAACCGTGCTGGCTGGAAGTGGGTGGACACATTGGGTGGAGTTAGCGAAAGTGGGTGGACGTCAGGTGATGTCGTTAGGCGGCGCAAACAGTGACATCAGTGATCTTTTAAGCGGTAGTCTCACAACCCGGAGAGTAAACAATAAACATGGAGGACATGGAGTCGTTAGTGTTGCTGGTCTTGGTGCTGTGGCTTGTTGTCACCGACAACGGCAACAGATACTGGCAAGAGCGTATAGATGAGGCGAGGCGCATAAGGCTTCATAATTCTCGTAATTCGTAATTCTCCTTCTTCCGAGTTTACGGTGTTTACAGATCCCAGCGTGCTCGCGGGGCGTGTGAGGACACTCCTCCTCACCAATCAGTGCACAGGGGAGTGTCTCCTCACGCCCCCAGCCCCACTTGGCTCGGTTTGGCTCGCTTCAGCCTTACTCCAAAACCGTGCGAGTTTTGGGGGCTGAGCAGGGCTGAAGCGAGCTGAGTCGTGCTGTTCTTAGATAGTCGAAACGCGAGCCGTGTCAGGCTGAAGCGAGCTGAAAAAGGGTAGTGGAAAAGGGCCAATAGTTCACCTAGAGTGGTCCCTGCGCATACTATACGCGCGGGGGTGGGGTCATGGTGGGGGGGTTGGGGTTGCGGGCTTCAGTCTGATTGACGTGTCAGTATCCAATCATTTTGAGGTGGTACCTCGATAGGATTTGATGGCGTTTTTCCTTTATTTTACACTGTAGACTGGATTAAAATATTTCGTTTTTGGGTCAAACCTTCTATTGTACTGCTTGCAACATGGGTGTGAGGAGCTTTTCAAGCAATATGGTAAAAAATACTCCTGAAAAAAATCTCGTACTGCACCTTTAATCAATCAGAATTTTAGTTTTTTATTGCATTTTGGAAAATATCCCCACTTTTCTGGAAATAGGATTAGTATTAGTGTTTTGATGCCTAAACCTCTCAGGACACATCGACGGGTCTCGCGTTTCTTAACTCCGTGAGTTTGAATGTAATTATTCAATAATTCATGACAGCTGCTGAATGAGAGTTTTGAAACTCGACGCTGAAAGCAAAATGTAACGCAGCCCTGCTCTCGAAAGTCTCCTGTTTGTGTTTGAGCTCCTCTCTGAGGCTGATTTCTCATTCTATAGATTTTTTTTTTTAAATGGAGACCTTGTCAGTGGTTATGTATAAAACTGATTTGAAGGCGGGGCTAAGAGTGATGTCATACAACCTGGAACGCCTTCCTTGGACATTTTCGTCATTTATTTGCATATTCTTCATATCTTTGCTTTTTTTCAATATATTTTCTTTTATTTGAATGTAATAATTCTGTAACTTACACATTTCTTATTCATATTTTATTTTAATGTTTTTTTAAAAATTCTATTTCACAGGTTTTTTTTT
>NC_083587.1:15910499-15915499 GCF_027579695.1 Neoarius graeffei
TCCATTTAATGTTCCAGTCACTCATCTGTGGAACATGTTCATTTCTGTTCTTACTTGCGTTATAAACCAGTCGTTCCCTCACCAGCCTCTTTCTTTGTCTTTCTCTTGAATTTAATAAGAAGATAATTTAAAAAAAATCCAGAAACGAGAAACCACGGAAGTAAACTCCTCTGTCCTGACGATGTTGGAAAACTTAATGCTACAGTTTTACCTCTGACGCTGGAAACTCCTTCTGTAAATGAAATTAAAAAAATAAATAAGCCTCTTTAAGAAAACCTCACCATGTCAGCAATTTTTTGTTTATTTCCGTGGTGTGTCCGCTGTGTTTACACCTCATTGTAAATATTGTTTCTACAGGAACAGCTCAGTGTTTTCCAGTTAATAAAACCTGAGCTATGCAGCTACGCTACTGTCAGAGAAAATTAACCAACACCACCTGACCGATCAGAATCTCGAATTCAGAAGCATTATAACGTCACGTAAATAATAATAAAAACGTTTATGAAAAAGAGAGAATATTTCATGCAAGGACCTGTAATAATTTTTGTCTGAGTTAAAAATAAAAATCAAACAGTTTGTTAAAAGGTTTATCAGTTTGTATGAATCACAGATAAAGTAGAAAAGAAGGCTTTTATGTGGTACAGAGTGCGCTTTGTGATCAGAGTCAGCGAGCTTTTGATTTCCTGCAGATACTTCATTCTTTCAGGCATTTTTATGATGGAATGTTTTCAGGAAGGGACAATGCGTGTGAGAAAACCTCATACACGTTCCTGAGGAAGGAGCTGCCTGTGCGGCTGGCCAACACCATGCGGGAGGTCAACCTGCTGCCGGACAAACTGCTGACTCAGCCCTCGGTCAGACTGGTGCAGAAATGGTGGGTGGCTCTCGGACGTGTGTGTGTGTGAGAACCCCTCTGCTCCCTGACCTGTGACTGACTGGATGTTATTTTTTAACCCCTCAGGTACATGCAGAGCTTTCTGGAGCTGCTGGAGTACGAAAACCGGAGCCCAGACGACCCGCACACCCTGAACGAGTGAGCATCATCACTTTGTTCTTTTTTTTCACTTTTTGTCAAAGTGCAATTTTACTTTCAGCCGTTTTTGTATTTCAAAGCGCCTCTAAAATACGTCTGAAGTCAATCCCTGTGTCCGAAATCGCTCACTCGTTCACTACTCACTATATAGGGAATTACTATATAGAGGACTATATCCGGGCGGCACGGTGGTGTAGTGGTTAGCGCTGTCGCCTCACAACAAGAAGGTCCTGGGTTCGAGCCCCGTGGCCGGCGAGGGCCTTTCTGTGCGGAGTTTGCATGTTCTCCCCGTGTCCGCGTGGGTTTCCTCCGGGTGCTCCGGTTTCCCCCACAGTCCAAAGACATGCAGGTTAGGTTAACTGGTGACTCTAAATTGAGCGTAGGTGTGAATGTGAGTGTGAATGGTTGTCTGTGTCTATGTGTCAGCCCTGCGATGACCTGGCGACTTGTCCAGGGTGAACCCCGCCTTTCACCCGTAGTCAGCTGGGATAGGCTCCAGCTTGCTTGCGACCCTGTAGAACAGGATAAAGCGGCTAGAGATAATGAGATGAGATGAGGACTATATCCTCCTGGGAACCAAAAAAAAAATGTGTCTCTCGGGGCCCGTTTACACGAGGACGCTGTCGGGTAAAAACGACTAAATATTTTATCGGAAGTGCCTTTCGTCTACACGGGGACGGCGTTTCCGAGGCTGAAAAACGGAAAAAATTGAAAACGCCTTCCAGAGTGGATAAGTTAAAAACAGCCCCCGTTGCATATCCGTCTAAACTACCCAATACGCGAAACTCTGCTCAGATCTGCTCACGTCGGGTACGCGTTTACATCATACATATGTCATATACTGTACATGCCAGCCCGGGAAGTAAGAAAGTAAGTAAAAAAGTAAGAGCATGTCTGATTACATCGATCCAACGGACCTTCAAGCTGCTCTGGTAGCTTTAATAAACGTCCAGGAGTCCTTCGAACATCTATACCGAATCTGCACATATACCGTTAATGAACAGAGGCGGGTATAGCATGCTCTTACTTTCTTACTTACCATAGCCAGAATAGTCAATGTTTTCGCGGTGCAGATTAGACAAGACGGAAGACGTTGCGCATGCGTGCAGACATAGCGGAGGTCTTTCACAGCACCGCCTAGCCACCCAGCATGCACATCCAATTGAATTCCACACATTTATGCGTCACCGTATAGATGCAGATTTCCTCCTTGAAAACGGTCATGTAGACACGGAAAAAAGTGAGAACGAAAACGGACTTTTGCGTTTTTGTTTCAGACCGTCCCCGTGTAAAGCGGGCCTCAATTTCTCTTTTGTTGTGATTTTCCTTTCTAGGAATTTCCCAGCAACCCTCCTAGTCACATGATATATCATTGGAAAGCTCAGGGTGCACTCTTTACAAGACACCAGGATTCAAGTGAATAGCTTGAAAGAGTAAGAGGGTGTGCACGTAAAACATGGATGCAAACGGCGTGCCTTTTGGCGGATGCCGCCTTTTTCACGGCTGTCTGGGGGACTTGTGTGAATCGCGCGGATCCGATGAGTTTTTTTTTTTTTTTTTTTTTTTTTTTTTTTGGGGGGGGGCGTTGGAGTGTCTGATTTATAATTTCATCAAAATAAATTCTGTATTAAAATTACTAAATAAGCAAATGCCGTTACAGTCCATGAAACATAGGAAGTATAAGTATGAGAAGAAAACAGTAAATCAGAAAGCTGCGCACGTAAAGCCAGTTGGCTGCGCGCCATTATCTGCTGCTGGCTGCACTTCACTGCACGCGCAAGGATTTCCATCAGTCCAATGTTACGTAATTGGCTTTACACTCCAACGCGCCCCCCCCCCCCCCCCCCCCCCCCCCCCCCAAAAAATCCTCATCGGATCTGCGCGATAAAACAAATGTCAACTATAGAGGACACAAGTCTACTGGTTGGTTCTCAGGAGGCTATAGTGAGCTCAGTGGTAAAATGAAAGAACGCTGTCGGACACGAGTCCGTCGCGCTGGTATTTACGTCATTACTGTCGCACAATTAAAACGTGCCAGATCAGTCGGCTGGTGGGTTTTCAAAATAATAAACACATGCATGTATTTTTGTGATAAATCCATATTATACTGAGCGCGTTTCCCTCATTAATCAATACAATTACCTGCATCTTTCAGTTTTCTCCAGTCAAGGCTGAATCCTTTTTCTTTCTTTGCCGCTGCCTTTTATTAAATCAAATTTCAGACTTTTTTTAAATTTGATTTCTTTAAGCGCGACCGCAATGCATGATGCAATATATTGCTTTGGTTCATGACCATCGGTTGTACACTACTTTTCATGATGCATTGTGGGATACTTTGAGTGCGCTATACAAGGTGTAAATAATCCTCACTGTCGTTTCGGACAGCGCTACAAAATGGCGTCCTCACTATATAGTGCCCTATATATGGGGCTTTTCCACTACCAACGCGGCTGAGTCGGGCTGAGCGGGGCTGTTGGGGTTGCATTTCGACTACAACCGCGCTGAACCGTGCTGGCTGGAAGTGGGTGGACACATTGGGTGGAGTTAGCGAAAGTGGGTGGACGTCACGTGATGTCGTTAGGCGGCGCAAACAGTGACATCAGTGACCTTTTAAGCGGTAGTCTCACGACCTGGATAGTAAACAATAAACATGGAGGACATGGAGTCGTTAGTGTTGCTGGTCTTGGTGCTGTGGCTTGTTGTCACCGACAACGCCAACAGATACTGGCAAGAGCGTATAGATGAGGCGAGGCGCATAAGGCTTCAGAAAGTCGTAATTATTCTTCTTCCAGGTTTACGGTGTTTACAGATCCCAGCGTGCTCGCGGGGTGTGTGTGGGCGTGTGAGGACACTCCTCCTCACCAATTAGTGCACAGGGGAGTGTCTCCTCACGCCCCTAGCCCCACTCGGCTCGGTTGGGCTCACTTCAGCCTCACTCCAAAACCGTGCGAGTTTTGGGTGCTGAGTAGGGCTGAAGCGAGCTCAGTCGTGCTGCTCTGAGGTAGTCGAAACGCGAGCTGTGTTGGGCTGAAGTGAGCTGAAAAAGGGTAGTGGAAAAGGCCCAATAGTGAGTAAGGAGTGATTTCAGACACATGGAATGTCCCTCATTCTGATTCTTCCTCTCCAACTCGGTTTTCTTGACTCCACCCATTCGTAAAGCAGATCATTAACATTCATTCGACCACAGTGTAGGGCTGAAATGTACCGTGTTTTTATCTTAGCTCGCTGCTCAACGGATAACGATGACAGCCGAAGGTGACCATGCGTTTTAACTTGACGATTTAAAATATCTGTACTAGCTGTACGCTAATTAGGCCGCAGTGTGTAAAGGATATTCAATCGTTGCAGCATATAAAACCGTATACTGTAAAAGTTACTCCCCAAATTCTGTGATAGTCATGACGTCCCAACATTGATTTGATTTAATATTAAAGTGTAATGCCTTACTGTAATGCTTTAAATGACTATATGTTATTAGTAACGACCAAAATGAATTAATAAAGCAGGGAGGGGAAATATTAATTATTTGTTCTTTTATTATCAAACACAAAACTATCGACAAATCGCAGCGTCTGGATCCCGGAAGAAGGCAGCCTTGTCCCAGGGCTAATCTTGCGTGACGCCACACACGGAACCGCGGTTATCTGGGCCATTTCGGTTCATCTGACTGAAATTGGATATTGTTGTTGGAATCTTACAGAAATAACGATGTGAAAGCGCTGCGTTGTGTTTGGATGTTCAAATCCATATACAACAGGACCTTCAGTTCACCAATTTCCAAGAAATGACGCTGAAGCGACAGTGGGTGAGGTTTGTGCAAACGAAGCGGGCAGATTTCGTGTCGCCTACTAATAATAAATCTGATTCGTCAAGTGTTCACTACCACCACCAGAACGACCACATGGGAATTACTGGAGCAAAAAAAATATATATATAATTTAATAAACGACATTTGATCTGACATTTG
>NC_083587.1:15927999-16050499 GCF_027579695.1 Neoarius graeffei
TTCTCTTGTAAATATGCGTGAAGAATACTAGCGCATCTCAAAAAATTAGAATACCATGAAAAAGTTCCTTTCATAATTTAATTCAAAAAGGTAAACTTTCATATATTCTATATTCATTACATGTAAAGTGAAATATTTAAAGCCTTTTTTGTTTTAATTTTGATGATTATGGCTTATAGCTCATGAAAATCAGAAATCCAGTATCTCAAATTATTAGAATATTCCCTAAGATCAATCAAAAAAAGGATTTATAATACAGAAATATCCAACTTCTGAAAAGTATATTCATTTATACACTCAGTACTTGGTTGGGGCTCCTTTACCATGAATTACTGTATGAATGCGGTGTGGCATGGAGGTGATCAGTCTGTGGCACTGCTGAGGTGTTATTGAAGCCCAGGTTGCTTTGATAGTGGCCTTCAGTGTATCTGTATTTTTGGGTCGGGTGTTTCTCATCTTCCTCTTGACAATACACCATAGATTCTCTCTGGGGTTCAGGTCAGGCAAGTTGGCTGGCCAGTCAAACACAGTAATATCATGGTCAGCAAACCATTTGGTAGTAGTTTTGGCACTGTGGGTAGGTGCCAAGTCCTGCTGGAAAAGGAAATCAGCATCTCCAAAAAGCTCGTCAGCAGATGGAAGCATGAAGTGCTCTAAAATCTCCTGGTAGATGGCTGTGTTGACAGTGGACCAACACCAGCAGAGGACATGGCACCCCAAATCATCACAGACTGGAAACTTCACACTGGGCTTCAAACACCTTGGATTCTGTGCCTCTCCACTCTTACTCCAGACTCTAGAACCATGATTTCCAAATTAAATGCAAAATGTACTTTCATCTGAAAAGAGGACTTTGGACCACCTGAGCAACAGTCCATTTCTTTCTCTTCTTAGCCCAGATAAGACACTTCTGACATTGTCTCTGGCTCAGGAGTAGCTTGATATTAGGAATGCGGACGTTGTATCCCCTTTCTTGAAGATGTGTGTTCATGATGCATCTTGATACACTGACACCAGCCTCAGTCCACTCCTTGTGAAGCTCTCCCAAGTTCTTGAATCAACTTTTCTTGACAATCCTCTCAAGACTGCGGCCATCCCTGTTGCTTGTGCACCTTTTCCAGCCACCCTTTTCAGCAATGACCTTTTGTGGCTTACCCTCCTTGTGGAGGGCATCAGTGATCATCTTCTGGACAACAGTCAAGTTAGCAGTCTTCCCCATGATTGTGGTTGTGTGTACTGAACTAGACCGAAAGATACACTGTGTTCATACTGTTTTACTCAAACTCGAAATGAAATGTTCTAATATTTTGAGATTTTTTTTTTGTACTGTATGCCATACTGATTAAAATTAAAATAGAAAAATGCTTGAAACATTTTAGTTTGTGTAATGAGTCTATAATATATAACATTTTCACTTTCTTAAATAATTGATGGAAAATATTGAACTTTTTCACAATATTCTAATTTTTTGAGATGCACTAGTATATAATATGAAGTTTTTGTAGCCTTTCGGGAGTTCAGCGCGTCTTTCTCTTAAAATCTTCCGCTTTTAATGAAGCAAATCTCACGGCCATGTTTGTGTACAAACTGTTACAGTCACTCACAAGTGCGGACGTTTAACATATCCAGTGTGTCTCTTTTCCAGTTTTTTGATGTCCGTTGGTCTGTTTTTCTCTTGTAAATATGCATGAAGAATATATAATGAAGTTCTGGTAGCCTTTCAGGTGTTCAGCGCATCTTTTAGTTTCAGTTTATTTATTTAGTGCTTAAACTGAGTACTGAATTAGCCCCGTCTCCTCTCTCTCCCGGCCAGCAAAGAAATGATTGTGTGCATGCGCAGCAGAAAAGTTTTGTCATTGGATCTTCACGTGTGACATTGTGTTGTCTTGACAACGTGCAATATTATAACAATGTTGCACGCTCATTCTCCATTGGGGAGAGTGGCGTAATACACGGAGGATAAGCGATATGATAATATTGCGCGCTATCAGTAAACCCACTAGAAGGGAATAGAACACGTTTTTATTCCATGGAAAAAAAAGTGTCCTGTATGTATAATAATCACTGATATTCACATGATTTTGTGAAATGAAGATAAAGATATAAAGATGTTCACGGGTTATTTTTATCAATAAATGTAAAAAAAAATGTATATAAAGGTGGTAGAGAGGGTAGTGTTTTTTTGTTTTAACCCCCGTTGTTGGTTTCAGCTCTCCTGTTTGGTAACGACACAAACCCGGCGCATCCCAAGCACATCGGCAGCATCGATCCCGCTTGTAACGTTGCCGATGTGGTTAACGGTGAGCAGCATCTTCATCTTTTCTTCTCTGTTCTCTGATTTAATTCATTTCTCGTCGTTGCTCGTCTGATGGCGGTGTCTTGCGTGTTCTGCATTTGGCTTTCAGATGCGTATGAGATGGCGAAGATGCTGTGTGAGCAGTACTACCCCACTGCCCCGGCGCTGAAGGTTAAAGAGTTTAACGGTACACACTTAATAAATCAGATTGATTTGTTTGTTTTATGATTAATAAACAATAATTGAATGATGTCACATGTAAAATGGGGCAGAAACGATGTTTGGATGATTCCACGATTGCGGTACGGTTTAGCCCTTTTAGTATTTTATTTATTTATTTATTTTTATTTTCTTTATAAAACTTGTAAGAAGACATGAAATGTTGAAATTACCCACACAAACATCTGTTCAGGTTTCTTTCTTTGCTGCATTTTGTTCTTAAATGAAACAGTAATAGGGTTTTTTTTTTAAAGCATGAAATGAACAAAAACACAATGTCATCTATGTTAGTCATGATGACTTTAAGGATATAATTCTGTTTCCTTCAAATAATTTTTTAATGAATAATTTACTTTCAGTCAGTACTTTGTGGACCAGGATATGGAATATTCTAAATTAACACGGCTGGTTGTGTTCATGTGAAAAGGATTTTTCATAAACTTTGGTGGACGATTTGTGGAAAGTGATGTTTCAAACATTTGATATTAAACAGATTCAGATATTAATGCGGAAATAATCCGAATTCTGAAGAGTTTTAATTATTATTTTCCAAGATTAAGTGTGGTTATAGCAGATTCTGTAAATTTCATTAATTTTCTCTTATTTTATGAAACACATGAGGGTTGTTGTGAAGGACTTTACAGTTCTGTGTTTAAAATGGCTTATAGTTATTATACGTAGAGTACACCCAAGAGTTTTCATGTCTTAAATGTTCTCAAAGATCTTGAATCTAAAAGAATAAGGTGCTATTATCTACATCTAATTTAGCTATTGAGCTAAACCAAGTATTTCAGGGAAGGAGATGATCTCAGATTGTGGCCTACAGGATTCCTCATGTTTTTCCTGAGCAGTAATATTTTATTTTATTTTTTTAAATCCCCCGTTGGCCAAAAGGTCCGAAGGGGGATTATGTCGTGGCGATGTCCATCCGTCCCTGGAAGGGTGCTCACCTTCTGAAATCAACTCCTCTCACAATTTTTGTAGGAATTTCACGAAATTTGACGAGGCATTGTTATATGTCGGTAATACGCATATTGTAATTTCATTAAATTCAGTCACGGTTTACCAGAGTTACAGCCCTTGATTAACAAAATTATACTTTGATAATTTCATGAAGGTGTGTTTTTTCCTTCTGAAATCGACTCCTCTCACAATTTTTGGACGAATTTCTCGAAGCTTGGCAAAAGGCCTTGTTATATGACGGTAATATGCAGATTGTGATTTAATTTCGTTTGTGAAAATTTTCCCAGAGTTTTGGCCCTTGATTAAATAACTTGCACTTTGACAATTTCACGAGGGTGTATGTTCTTCTGAAATCAGCTCCTCTCACAGTTTGTGGAGGAATTTCACCAAACTTGGCAAAAGGCTTTGTTATATGACCGTTATACGCAGATTGAAATTTCGTTTAATTTGGGCAAATTTTCCCAGAGTTATGCCCTTGATTATTAACAAACTTGTACTTTGCCAATTTCATCAAGGTGCTCTTGCTTTCTGAAATCAACTTCCTGCACAATTTTTATCCCCCGCTGGCTGAAAGGCCAGAACGGGGATTACGTGGTGGCGATGTCCGTCCGTCCCGGGAAGGGTACTCACCTTCTGAAATCAGCTCCTCTCACAATTTTTGTAGGAATTTCACCAAACTTGGCAGGATTCTTTGTTATATTTTGGTAATACACACATTATAATTTCGTTCAATTCAGTCACATTTTACCAGAGTTATGGCCGAGTTGCCAGCGGGGGATATTGTGCTCTCAGAGCACTTTAAAAAAAAAATTAAAATTTTTTTTAAAACCTCATTCTCCCTGATTAAAAACGTCAGACTAGTGGACTCGCATACAGTAACAAAAGAAGGCCATGGATCTGCTTTAATATCAAACCTGTATTAGACATTTTTCAACTTATCAGGCAGGTTAGGTTCAGTATCTGTTGATGTGATTTATTTTATAACTAGAAGACCACTCAGTAGAGTCCATACCGTCACCAAGCCATGTGTTATCAGTGTCAAAATCAAATTACTTGAACCGAGGATAATACTAAGGCTACGTTTACATTAGACCGTATCTGTCTCGTTTTCTTCGCGGATGCACTGTCCGTTTACATTAAACCCCCTGGAAACGCCGGGAAACAGGAATCCGCCAGCGTCCACGTATTCAATCCAGATCGTGTCAGCTCCGGTGCTGTGTAAACATTCAGAATACGCTGTGCTGAGCTCTAGCTGGCGTCTCATTGGACAACGTCACTGTGACATCCACCTTCCTGATTCGCTGGCGTTGGTCATGTGACGCGACTGCTGAAAAACGGTGCGGACTTCCGCCTTGTATCACCTTTCATTAAAGAGTATAAAAGTATGAAAATACTGCAAATACTGATGCAAATACTGCCCATTGTGTAGTTATGATTGTCTTAGGCTTGCCATCCTTCCACTTGCAAGTGGTAAGTGATATGCGCTGGGATGACACACACAGCGGCTTAGTCCCGAATCGTGGCTTGTTCACTTCACTCGCGCGCTGTGTGAGCTGCGCAGGGCCGGAGTGCGCACCCTCCAGAGGGCACTCGCTGTTCAGGGCGGAGTGATTTGGAGCGCAGGATGCCTGCGGAGCCGAGCGTATCCGTGTATTAGGCTTGCCATCCTTCTACTTGCAAGTGGTGAGCCTTGCGCGGCTTGCCATCCTTCTACTTGCAAGTGGTGAGCCTTGCGCATGCCCTAAATGCACTGGGATCATGTTACGCGCCGTCTAAAGTCATGTGATTAGCGTATCCGTGTATTGGCGTTGCTGTGTGCACGGCTAACGGTTTTAGTGTAAACGCGAATCATTTTAAGAACGTTAATCTGATGATCCGCTGATTCGACGTAATGTAAACGTAGCCTAAAGCTGTCCACCAAATTGAACCCAAATCCGTTGACTACTTTTTGAGTTGTGTCGGGAACAGACCAAAAAACAAATCTTGGATCCACATCTAGTGAATTGTTCCAATTTGCAAATTCTATTTGCAAATGTCAAGTCCGCTCTGTTTTACATCTTCAAGAAGAAATGTTGATTCATGAAGACAAAATACTGAGTGTGAATGAAACTGGAGTACTTTTTTTTTTTTCTTCTTCAAGCTAAAGCTCCTGACAAGCCCATCCAGGTCGTATATGTGCCGTCTCATCTGTTCCACATGCTGTTCGAACTCTTCAAGGTAAAATCCACAAACACGGTTTACGAGCTGAATCCAAGGTAACAAACGCAGTCTTTATCTCAGCTGTAATCATTTTAACGTTATTGCTCTTTAACCTTTGGACTGGAAAATTATATTTACTGTCGATTTATTATGGCAGGTTACAGATCATCAAAATCAGAGTGGATATTCCCAAGAGTTGTTTACTTAATGACGGAGGTTATGAAACGCTTCATCTGATACGTGTCGTTCCCAAACTTTTTTTTTTTTTTATACAGCCAGGTCAGAGATGGACAAAGTACCCAACTTAAGTCAAAGTACAGATCCCACTGGTTAAATGTTACTCCGATACAAGTGAAAGTTGTCCAGTCAAATTTTTTACTAAAGTTAAAGTACTGAAGTACTTGCTTTTAAAAGTACTTCAGTGTTAAAAGTGCATTTTGTGTCAACACGTTGTATTATTGCCACAACGCTTACAAAACCTAACGCCTCTGAAGCAACCGACTGAATTCACTGACTAGCTTGTAGAACTAAAGCTCCACCTGATGCTTGCAAACTCTTTTCAAACTCGAAATCATATTGGGTAGCTAACGCTACTAGAAAAGAAAGATTTTTACATTCTGTTTATTTGGCAAGATTATGCGAAAATGTATATTTCCGAAAGGACTTCAGATAAGTTAACATTATTCACGTTAGCGTAACTCCGTTTTTACATGCTAGCTAACAGTGTCGGGCGGCACGGTGGTGTAGTGGTTAGCGCTGTCGCCTCACAGCAAGAAGGTCCGGGTTCGAGCCCCGTGGCCGGCGAGGGCCTTTCTGTGTGGAGTTTGCATGTTCTCCCCGTGTCTGCGTGGGTTTCCTCCGGGTGCTCCGGTTTCCCCCACAGTCCAAAGACATGCAGGTTAGGTTAACTGGTGACTCTAAATTGAGCGTAGGTGTGAATGTGAGTGTGAATGGTTGTCTGTGTCTGTCAGCCCTGTGATGACCTGGCCACTTGTCCAGGGTGTACCCCGCCTTTCGCCCGTAGTCAGCTGGGATAGGCTCCAGCTCGCCTGCGACCCTGTAGAACAGGATAAAGCGGCTACAGATGATGAGATGAGACTAACAGTGTCCGAGTTAATTAGCTATGCATTAGCGCTAGCCCTGGACAAGGCTACGGCAACATGGCGGGCAAATCCAAAGAAAGTCATTTTACTAACCAGAATGCACAGCTATTGCAACATTATCACTAGCTCTAAAAGGACAGGCAACTTCGTTGCAAGCTTTCTCTTGGAATAAAACGTTTACATCCCTCAATATGCTTCCGCAGGTCAGATGGCGAGTTTTTTGTAGGCCGTGATGTGGTTTGTTTTAGGCAAACAAATCAAACAATTAAAACGAAACAAATCTTTAATCCAAACAGAAAACTGAAACATGGGTTTATGGGCCATGGGTGTGTGCGTTCCTCAGAAGAACCGCCTCCTTGCATTCTGCCATCAACTGATCGTGTTCAGTAACGCTGCTGAGAAATCATTGAACTTGATTTTATACAGTCTACGGATGTGGCATGACCCTAGTGATTACTGACAGACTGTCTCAGTGTCACCTGCGAAAAAAACAATCACGTTTTAGAAAAGAAAAGAAAAAACCATCAGCTTAAGCTGCTTCATAGTAACGAGGACAAAATAATCCTTAAGTAAAGTACAGATACTCCAAAAGTGTACTTAAGTACAGTACTCAAGTAAATGTACTTCATTACTGTCCACCTCTGAGCCATGTCCATAAGTATTTGTACAGTGACCCAATATAAATTTTTTTTTTTTCTGTAATTTTGCCTCTGTACAGCACCACATTCGATTTGAAACGAAGCCATCGAGATATGACGGAAGTGGTGAATTTCAACTTTAATTCAAGGCGTTGAACAAAAATAACCCTTTAGGAATTACAGCCATGTTTTTCATTTCCACAGGCTCAAATATATTTGGATGATTGATTGAGAAACAGTTTCAGGGCCAGTTGTAGCCTGTTCCCTCATTATTTCATAACAATTAAGCAGATTAAAGGTCTGGAGTTGATTCCAACTGTTGAATGATTTGCATTTGGTAGGTAGCTGTTCGTGGGAATTCTCAATATGTGATCCAAAGAGGAGTCGATGCAAACGAAGGAGGCCATCATTAGTCTGAAAAAACAAAACAGACCTATCGGAGAGATAGCAGAAGCTTTAGGAGTGGCCAAATTAGCAATTTAGTACATTCTTCAAAAGAAGCAATGTGCTGACGAGCTCGACAACAACAAAAGGCCTGGAAGTAGGGCTGTGCCGATAGACGATGCCATCGTCCATCGACGATGGTGGTCATCCATCACGATGGAGAGCCACCATCGTGATACCACGCCTCCTCCTGTCATAAACATGCATATATGGTATCATCTGGGCCTATTTAACCTAAAAAGTTAGTTTTTTGTTAGTTTAGTTAGTTAGTTAGTTAGTTTTGTTTAATATATAAATATAACATTATATATAAATATATAAATTATAAAGTAATATCCTATTACCGCTTGTTCCCGTAGGCTATGGTGCAGGGACGTGCTAGTGAACATAACATGTGGTTACACAAATACAGTATGCTACTAATAATAAATTTTGACTTCATTTTTTAGCCTACACTATACTTTTAATGTAAAATTTGTCATGTTTTTCAAACAAATAGCCACTATTAACGACTTCAGTCGGGAAATATTGCACCTTATCAAACGGCAGTGAAGCGCAGACTTCGGCAGAAGTCAAATGACTTTAATCTGGTAAATAGCCTACTTTCAGACACAAAATGGTCCACTCTAAGCCATAATGTCAAACCAAATGGAAGAATGAAGGTGATTCTGACAAATGTAAAGACAGTAAAAAAAAAAAAAAACAATATTAAATCATGATTTTAAAAGCTGGTGCAATAATTCAAACACTAATAAATTGGAAAAATTAGCGCGTTCAAGTGCGCACTAAAGGCCGAAACACATCTTCAATTGATATGGTGTAAATAAACAATGAGTAATAGCTTAAGTGTAGTTTCTTCTCATAGTTTGAATACTAGTCTTTCATTGTTAGAGCAGATTAATATCTTGCCGTGATCAGTGAGTGCTCGGGGAGGTTCATTTCCACCTGTGCTTTGCGTAGCTCATTTCTCCGAAGCCAGCTGTGCGCAAACGCAGTGTTGACTGCTCGGCAAACTCCAAACGCTCGGTCTGTACTGGCCCTCTGTTGCGCAAGCGAGTTGGTTATGGCCAGGTTCAAACTGTGCCCAAAACAACTTAACCACGGCCATTTCAATTGCCTGATGGCTGTGACAATATTCGCCCCGTTGTTATGCAGGCGATCTTTTTCTCCTCTATTTTCCATTCGGCAAGTGTCTCGCGCAATGCGTCTTCTAAATTGTCCGCTGAATGTGTCTCTGGCATGAAACTCGTCTGCAGGCATTTGGACTGCATTGCCCACTCTCGGTCCACATAATGTACGGTAGCTGACATATAGGGCATCATGTTGCAGCTGGACCACATATCCGTTATCAAGGCCAAATATTCCACATCACCTCGCGCTTTTTTTTCCTTTACGTGCCAAAGCCTTGGATGAGTATCTAATACTTTTAATAATAATAATAATAATAATAATAATAAATTTAATGTGGTATTAAACCCCCCCCCCGCCCACGATATGATCGTCCATCACGATGTTTGCACTGTAAACATCGTCGATACCAATTAAGGGGACATCACACAGCCCTACCTGGAAGACCACAGAAAACAACCAAAGTGGATGAGAATTATTTCCTTCATGATGAAAAACCCCTTCACATCATCTAGCCAAGTCGAGAACACACTTGAGAAGGAAGGCCCATCACTGTCCAAGTCTGCCCCTTTTCCACCAAAGCAGTTCCAGGGCTGGTTTGGGGCCAGTGCTTAGTTTGGAACCGGGTTTTCTGTTTCCACTGACAAAAAACTGGCTCTGGGGCCAGAAAAACCGGTTCCAGGCTAGCACCAACTCTCTGCTGGGCCAGAGGAAAGAACCGCTTACGTCAGCGGGGGGGCGGAGTTGTTAAGAACAATAACAAGACCGCGAAAGATCGCCATTTTTAAGCGACGAGAAGCAGCAGCTGTACAAACGCGGAGTAATTTATTATTATTATTATTATTATTGTTGTTGCTGCTGCTTCTTCCGTGTTGTTTTTGCTTTGATATTCGCGCCAAAGTTTATGTAAACGTAGCGCCGTAACTGACGTATACAGCGACGTAATGACGTGGCTCTGCTTAGCACCGCGAGCTATGGAAAAGCAAACTGGTTCTCAGCTGGCTCGCAAGTTGAACGAGTTGTGAACCAGCACTGGCCCCGAACCAGCCCGGGAACTGATTTGGTGGAAAAGGGGTAGTCTACAATCAAGAGAGACCTTCATGAATGTAAATGCAGAGGGTTTACCTCAAGATACAAACCACTGGTAACGCTCAAGAACACAAAGCCTGCCCAGTTCTGGAACAAGATTGTTTGGACAGATGAACCCAAGATGAACTTGATGAACCAGACTGATGGGAAGAGAAGAGAAGAGTATGGACAAGGAAAGGAAGGGCTCATGGTCCAAAGCAGACCATGTCTCAAACATGGTGGATGTGGGCCTGGACATACGGCTGCAAATGGAACTGGGACACTGGGGTTTATTGATGTGACCGCTGATAGATGTCGCAGGATGAATGCCGATTGAAGCGTGATTGAATCACTGGATTCATTCTTTGCATCTTTTCCCAAAACCCAATGGATTTGTAAAAAATAAATAAATAAACAAATATATGAATCGAATCATCTGTTGATATTTTTTCCGTTATGCTTTTATTCCAATATTTTCAGCACTGGGGATACCACACACAAACTGTTCTTATTAAAAAAAAAAAAAAGCATTAAACCGTAGCTCAAAATTCAGGTGATCAGAGTGGGTGTGGTCTAATATTTTAATGGGTATGTTTGATAGCTCAACCTACAAGATTCGTTAACTTTACAGGCTCTTAACCCTGTGTGTGTGTGTGTGTGTGTGTGTGTAGAATGCAATGCGAGCCACAGTGGAACATCATGAAGAAAATAAAGATGATCTTCCGCCTGTTAAGGCGAAAGTGACCTTGGGGAAGGAGGATCTCTCGATAAAGGTCAGTTACGCACTCCGCATGTCCCTTTTAGTGGTAAAGTGTTTTACGGTACTGAGGAGGAAAATCTACAACACACACCAATCAGCTGCCTCGCTCATTACTGACAAAAGACGAACACGGTGGTGTTTTCCTAGTTTGTAGCTTGAGGTCAAAAGTAACACCATTTCAAGTTCTGATTTCCTGTGGCAAGTCGAACGCAGTCCAAGTCCAGTAACAAGTGGTGTGTGTGTGTGTGTTTTCCACAGATCAGTGACCAGGGTGGAGGCGTACCTCTGAGGAAGATTGACAGACTCTTTAATTACACCTACTCCACTGCCCCGACCCCCAGTTTAAACTCTAAACGAGTTCCACTAGTAAGAACAATGCAGTAATAATCAACTACAACTCCTGAACACACACACACACACACACACACACACACACACACACTTCTCTAGCTACATGCTAGACGTACTCAATACAATGCCTCATCATCATAAACGTGAAGAAATGTGATTATTCTCCGTAACTCCTCCCTCTGGGTGTGTCCAGGCCGGATTTGGTCACGGTTTGCCGATCTCCAGACTCTACGCCCGATATTTTCAGGGAGATCTGCAGCTCTACTCGATGGAAGGCATTGGCACAGACGCAGTCATCTACCTGAAGGTGATCACCAAAATACAAATCCTCCTTATTTACAGGAACATCTTTACAAATCAGTTTGTCAGTCTGGATTTGAAGCCCTACCAGGTCTACTCATTACAGAGATTTAATTCTATGAATAGAATCCATATTCTCTTTAAAATATAAAATAAAATCTTGCATTTAATTTATGACGTCACTTGTTTTGTGATATGGTGTGGTGAGAATTTTTACCCCCCGCTGGCCGAAAGACCCGAAGAGGGATTATGTCGTGGCGATGTCCGTCCGTCCCGGGAAGGGTGCTCACCTTCTGAAATCAACTCCTCTTGCGGTTTTTGGAAGAATTTCACCAAACTTGACAGGATTCTTTGTTACGTCAGTAATACGCATATTGCAATTTCGTTCAATTCAGTCGCGTTTTTCCAGAGTTATGGCCGAGTCGCCAGCGGGGGAGATTGTGCTCTCAGAGCGCTCTCTTGTTCAGATGACTACAGCTACAATAATTATAAAAAAAAAAGTCTAATTTGTTGTTTAAATTAATTCACTTATTCATTCATTCAGCTGGAAAAAAGGATTTGTGAAATGTTTTTATTTGCAGCAACGTCTTGACTGGGTTTTTTTTCCTGTTTCATTCGTGATGATTCTCATGAACGGGATTTTCAGAAGAAACTGGAAGCTGTTTGTAAATACGGCAACCTGGAGTGTTTTTTGGGAGAGATTTTAACAACTCACTCTCTCCCCATCTCTCTCTCCCCCCATCTCTCTCTCCCTCAACCCATCTCTCCCCATCTCTCTCTCCACCCATCTCTCTCTCCATCCCTCTCTCTCTCCCCGTCTCTCTCTCTCTACCCATCTCGACCCATCTCTCTCTCCCTCGACCCGTCTCTCTCTCTCCACCTCTCCCCATCCCTCTCTCTACCCTCTCTCTCCCTGTCTCTCACCTCTCCCCGTCTCTCTCTGTACCCCTCTCTCTCCCTGTCTCTCTCTACCTCTACCCATCTCTCCCCGTCTCTCTCTGTACCTCTCTCTCCCCGTCTCCCTCCCCATCCCCGTCTCCCTCCCCATCCCTCTCTCTCCCTCTACCCATCTCTCTACCCGTCTCCCTCCCCATCCCTCTCTCTCCCTCTACCCATCTCTCTCCCATCCTTCTCTGTACCTCGCTCTACCCATCTCTCCCCATCCCTCTACCCGTCTCCCTCCCCATCCCTCTACCCGTCTCCCTCCCCATCCCTCTCTCTCCCTCTACCCATCTCTCTCCCATCCTTCTCTGTACCTCGCTCTACCCATCTCTCCCCGTCTCTCTCCCCCTACCCATCTCTCTCCCCCTACCCCATCTCTCTCTCTCCATCCCTCTCTGTACCTCTCCTTGTCTCTCTCTCTCCCTGTCTCTCTCTCCCTGTCTCTCTCTCCCCATCCCTCTCTCTCCCCTACCCATCTCTGTACCTCTCCCTGTCTCTCTCTATCCCTGTCTCTCTCTCTCTACCTCTCCCATCTCTCTCCCCCACCCATCTCTCTCCCCTACCCATCTCTCTCCCCTACCCCATCTCTCTCTCTATCCCTCTCTGTACCTCTCCTTGTCTCTCTCTATCCCTCTCTCTCTCCCTGTCTCTCTCTCTACCTCTCTCTCCCCATCCCTCTCTCTCTCCCCTACCCATCTCTGTACCTCTCCCTGTCTCTCTCTATCCCTGTCTCTCTCTCTACCTCTCCCATCTCTCTCCCCATCCCTCTCTCTCCCTCTACCCATCTCTCTCTCCCCTACCTATCTCTCTCTACCTGTCTCTCCCCTCTCTCTCTCTCTCTCTCTCTCTCTCTCCCCCTCCCATCCCTCTCCCCGTCTCTCTCTGTACCTCTCCCTCTACCCATCTCTCCCTCTCCGTCTCTCTCTCAACCTTTGTCTCTCAGGCTCTCTCCAGCGAGTCATTTGAGAGGCTGCCGGTCTTTAACAAGTCAGCCTGGCGGCACTATCAGGGAGGTCTGGGTGCAGACGACTGGAGCAACCCGAGCAAAGAGCCGCGGGACGCCTCCAAGTACAAAGCAAAGAGATAAATCCACCGCCACCAGTACATCAATCTCCCTTCTTCCCTCTTGACTCCGAATGTTCTCTCTGTGTGCGCCCGCGCGTCCCTCAGCACGGCCTCTGCACTTTTCCCTGTTATCAGTCACAGCCCCCCCTGCTGGTGAGAGAGAGAGCTGAGAGGCCTTGACTTCCTGTCTGCAGTGCCACATCATAACTTCACTTGTCTTTAACTCCCCTTAAGAACAGAAAGGGAAGGTAGGGAAGTGTTTCCCACCACACACAACATTTCAGTAAGTGACGCTGTGAGGTTTATAGGATAAAATACTGGTCCATGAGCCAAGGCAGATTTTATTACCATTTCGCAGGCAAATTTCTCGATGCACTGTTTTGATAGTGACCTTAAGCAAAAACAATCTGCATGATAACCATTTTGAAGTGGCAGCTATATCGAGATGTTGGGTACATCTACATTTTACTTTAAATGATCCTGCGTGGAAACGAGGCTGGAAAGAGTTTTAGTTCTGTTATGTAGCCTAATGATCACAGATTTCATGTGACAACACTATAAAAAACCAAAACCGCTTTCTCTAAATCTGCTGAACTATTCAGAATTAGATGCTGTAAGTACAAATCAATGACTTTTACCTGAGGGTCATCTGAGGTTATTCGATAGCGATGATTTGAACACCGTACGGAGCCGAGTCTCAGGGAACAGCAGGCGTGGAGCAAAGCATGCCAGCGGATCTACACAAGAAACCGGTCAGAAAAAAACTTTCATGCTCGTCTAATTTTTTGAGACGCACTAGTATATAATAATATATAGTCCTGTGCAAAAGTCTTTGTCCCCATACAAACTTTATCGATTTCTGTTATCGAGTCAAAACATTTTAGAGTCCAAACATTTTTTTTTTCCAGCACAAAATTAAATGTTACAGGAAAAAAAAAAAAGTAGCATATTACCACTTTAAAGAGAGCACTTTTCAGATTAAAATGAAGAAGCGAGTGTGACAGTCAAAGTGTCCAGAAGAACTGCGGCTGGGTCTGTAAGACGCTCGGTAAAACCTACAGCTCATTTCCTTACTTTTAAGCCATTTTTGGTCGACAGCATTTCTTTCCATGCGCCTCAGACTTTTGCACCGGACTGTGTGTATAATATCGACTATGAGAGTTTCAGTGTATCGCCTGCTCATATTTTGAAGAAGGACGTTTCAGTTCTGTTCGCTATTTACTGTAATTCTGGTTTTTCTTCAGGGAGCACAGCATACTTTATTCCCTCGAGATCCCGTTAACTTTTCTCTTTCCTTTGGCTTGTGCATTTAATAACTTTTTCTTTAATAATGTTTAACAACTTTTTTTTTTTAATATTGCTTGAAATTAAGCTTTCTGACAGCAAGACGCCATTTTTCTTACTGTCATCACGAACAGAGAAAATATCGTGCAATATTCTAAGGAAGTGTATTACACTTTTAATAATAGTTCAGTTTATTTGGAGTTATGATTGTGTCCATTAAATCCCCCCCCCCCAAAAAAAAAATTATACAAAGCTACTAAATTGTCAGGGTTATCATATGTAACTTAAAAAGTAGAAACGTTAAAAGGTTTTAAAAACACGTGATAGGATTTGCCCTGGGCGGCACGGTGGTGTAGTGGTTAGCGCTGTCGCCTCACAGCAAGAAGGTCCTGGGTTCGAGCCCCGTGGCCGGCGAGGGCCTTTCTGTGTGGAGTTTGCATGTTCTCCCCGTGTCCGCGTGGGTTTCCTCCGGGTGCTCCGGTTTCCCCCACAGTCCAAAGACATGCAGGTTAGGTTAACTGGTGACTCTAAATTGAGCGTAGGTGTGAATGTGAGTGTGAATGGTTGTCTGTGTCAGCCCTGTGATGACCTGGCGACTTGTCCAGGGTGTACCCCGCCTTTCACCCGTAGTCAGCTGGGATAGGCTCCAGCTTGCCTGCGACCCTGTAGAACAGGATAAAGCGGCTACAGATAATGAGAGAGAGAGGATTTGCCCTCACACTGGTAATAAATAGCCAAATGTAGGGTCTTGGCTCATGGACTGGACGAGTCAGCTCTCGGGGGCTGAACATGAGAGGGGAGAAATATTTAACGTTTAAGGTACAGGAGCAGATTCTTCAGAAGTCCGATTCAACAAATACGCACGGGTTATAGATGCACAGAACTCACGCCGTTCAATTTAAAAGTTATTTATTCGGTTGCAATTTCAGGGGACGTGCAAATAGAGCTGTGACTGCCGTTTAAAAAAGAAAAAGGGTTTCAGGGTATTAAAACTAAAGTGTATAAAAAGAGCTTCCTGTGAATAATTCCTAATAAATAGTGTTAACACATCGGGATTCTCCTTTTACATCGTTTTTATGCCACAAACAGTCACTGAAGTGTAAAACATTTAAATTATTCCCAACACGCCAGTATCAGCCATACCGCACTGTAAAGATCCAGACTTTTAGAACTAATAATTTTGTGTAAATTGGCAGAAAAGAGATTAAAAAAAAAAAGTGTAGAAATTTATTTATTTTTTTTTTTAATGCCTCAGACTTTTTCATGACCGTGATGAAGGAAACCCCTCTTTTTGTCTTTTTACGCTGTGAATGCTCAGAGTAGTTGTTCTTGGAAGCTTCTGATTTGACAGCTTTTCAAAATCATTCCCATCTGTGACCTGATAAAGGTTTAATGAGTTGTTTTTTTTTTAACATTAATTAATTAAAATGTGGTGGTTGTTGTTGTTATTCGCAGAAGCCACCATGTATGTACCAAATCATTCCGAGTACATGTGCATTTATACCACAGCGCTGTTAAATCCTCGGTTCCGATTGGTCCGAAGGTGTCGATTAACTTTCCATCCGCACGACTCTGACGCAGTGTCCGTATATCACGGGTTTATATTAACGTGCTCGTCGTAACGTTATCGTTCCAATATGAACATTAACAGAAGGAGCTCGTCGGATGTAAACCTGTAACGTTAAGTTTGCAGACGTCTTTCGGACGGAGGATTTTCTCGTTAGCAATAGACAGCAAGCTGCTTCTCCCCCCCTTCCCTTTTTGTTTTATTTTAATTTGAATGTTTATAGCTGCTAGAACTTGTCAGAACAGGAACTAACATGCTTCATGAACATTATGTGTAGCTACAAACAGATAAGAAGTAAAACGTTCTTTAACGAGTAAAAAATTGTAATCGCTAGCAGTTCGCTGTGGTATAAGAGGAATAAAACACACTTATAGGAATATAATCAGCTTCAGGGTGCGTACAGTCACTCCGCTCGGTTGATTATTTTCACGTAAGAGCACAAAAACATGAATAAATAAAAAAAAAAATCCCACTGGTTTCTCAGAGTGCTGGTTTTCCCAGGATGCTTTGAGCCAGCGTTCGGCTCGACGTGTTTCCTGATCGTCACCGCTCCCGTGTGCCGAGTTTCCCGAAAGCATCGCAGCACAAAGATCATCGTTAAATGGTAGAGCGAGCATCACAATGAACACTCTCTCTCTCTCTCTCCTCGTTAAGATGCTCTTAACGTTAAGAGGCTTTTGGGAAACCCAGCACTGAACGGTTCACCTGATCTGATGTTTTTTGTTGTGTTCTTGTGGTTTGTTTATTCCATCGTCCAGTGTGACCACTTCAGACTTCAATAAAAGCATCTCTACTGACTTGTCTCGCCGCTTTTTTCTCCCCCCCCATCCATCCAGACGTCTCCATTTTCCCACTTGTTTATTCTTTATTCACATTGTAGACATTTTGAGATATAGGTATAAAATAACGTGAACAAAACGACACATCTGTACACGGGTTTGTACACAGTGCAAGTTCGCATCCAGTGCATTTAACGTGACATCTCGATTGAGCTTTGTTAGTGTTAGCATTTACAACAGAGCGACGTCAGCGCTAGTGATGAGTTTTAACGATTTTACATTCCGTCTGTCTGAACATCTCCTCCACTGAGATGATGATGACGATGATATCTCAGTTTTTCCTCCTGATTTTGGACATGAATTTGATCACCGGTAAAAGCACAAGGAGGATGTGGAGGTAGCAGTAACATTTAACAGAACAGATGTTGATGCAGTTAATAAAAAAAAAAAAAATAGACAGGCTTTACTCATTCCAGCCCCTAAAAGTGTCACTGATACATTTTTAAGGAACAATTGGACAAAAATAAAAATGCACAGCTTTCAATCAGCTGAGACATGTTAAGCTAAGTGTCTAACCGTTGCTCCTTGTTTGGTTTTTTGTTTTCTCCTCTGTAATGTTGCTCCTCAGTCGTATCATAAGATCCTGAAGCCAAACTTTGAGCTCGCGTCACACCAGGATCAGGCTTGGGTAAGGGGCGTGGCCTGCAGTCTGAAGGCGGAGTTTGTGTATTTAAAGCTTCCTGAAGCTAACTGTACTCCCTACATCCACGCACCAAAGACCGCTGCTGCTTCATTCTTCTTCAGAACAATTAATACGAGGTCGTGTTTGACAGGATAAAATGAAACCACGGTTATAGTTTTCTTTTGGGAATTATCCTCAGCTAAGAACTAAAGTTGTGAGCAGGGAACTGAAGAAACGTCACACCACGTGAAGCAGCGGATCGGTCCGAGGACTCGTCAGATTTATCGCTTCTTCCTGAATTTAAATTTGAACCGAATCGAGATTGACGTCATGAATCACGACCCCGAAACTAAACCAAAGAAGCGGACGTTCTACAGCGAACACGTCTCAGCTGATCCATTACTTTGGGTGTTTAAAAGGGATGATGTGTGGATGTTTTTCCGTTTTTGGTCCGGAGGATGACGACAGACATCAATTGTTTGAAGAAACGAACAGCTTAAAGTGTCTGTCCTTAAATACGCAGATTAAAAACCTCAGACGGAGACGTACAGTACTTTACAACGGACAGTCTTTACATTTCAGTCCAACCTGAGCAAGAAAAGGCAACTCGCAAGGTCACTCACCTGCTCCTCACCTGCATCTCCTCTCGACTAAAGAGAATAAATCAATGGCTTTCATATGAACTCGTTAAAAACCAGAAAAGATCAAGAGGACATGATCGATCTCATATTGCATACAGCGTATTTACATGTTTTGGGTCCCCCACCCCCCGTGAAGAGAAGCTCGTCACTGCTGGAGTGGACAGGTATAGAAGAATGGTGTGTTTTGGGTGGGTGAGTCCGTCCTCGTCCTCACTTCTCGTCCTCATCTCCTTCGCTCATGCTGCTGATGGAAGCCGAGGCACCTTTGGGAGAAGACGGCGGCGAGGTTCTCGGCATGGCCCAGCGGGAAGGAGGAGAGGGAGAGCGAGATGGAGAGAAATCCCTGGGAGGACTACTGCTAGGAGAACCGTGAGGAGAGAACGCCTGGATCATACGACCACTGCGCTCCTGAAACATCTGCTTCTGAGAAAGAGAGATGATTTACGAGTTAGGATTGAGGATTCAGGCTCACAATTATGTAATTACGTTTGATAAAACGTTCTTCCGGAAAGATTTTGTGAAACTATTTCATCCGCAGCTGGCTGAAAACTGTTTTTCACCAACACCAGAAATCATTAATTTTGTCCGGTTTATTTATTTTCTAAATAAATCGGAATGATCCGTTTAGGAGCCAAGAAAAGAGTCGATTCTTATGAATCGAATGGATCCGACTCACTGATGAGTATTAGACGGCGAGTATCTAATACAGTCCTGGTCTTAGAGAGAACATTAAGCAGAAGACGTGCTTACCCACGTGCCATCAGGACCGAAGAGTTCCAGGAAGTTCCCGATAAACTCGCGCGATTTCTCCTCCCATTTCTGGATAAGGTCGTGGCTCTTTTCCTCCACGCGGTATACAAAGTGTTTGGATTTTTCCTCCACCGTCCGTACCTTCTCCTTCATCCGGTCCACCTGGTTCTGCAGACGGTACTTCTTCTCCTGTCCGGATGGTTCAGTGCGACCATTAGAACAGAGACGTGCATTATATTCGTGAATGAAATGGGTGTGAACGTGGCGTGTTTACGTTGATGTAGCTGACGTTCAGCTCCTTGGCCGTGTATCCTCGCTCCAGGTTGCGTCTGGCGTAAACGTCGTAATCTCTCACGATACGAGTGATCAGATCGGACGTGGAGATCCCTTCTGTCCTTTGAGTAGGCACAAACATCCCTGAGACACTCACATGTGTTAGACGAGGCCTGACGCACACGTGTGTATGCGCACACACACACACACACACACACACACACACACACACACACACACACACACACACACACACACACAGAAAAAGAAACTGCTTTCCTCACCTGCCTCCTTTATATGTTTGTACACGTCCTCAGATCCAGCCGAGGAGTACGGGATGTCATCATGCGCCACGAAGTCAATCTGATTATCAGGAAATTATCGATGATCATTTTTCAATTATTTATTTGTAAAATTTGTTCAGCGGTTTGTTTAAAATCGCTCCCAAACGTACAACAAACATTTCCACTATTTTTTTATTTTTTTTTTAATAAAACATGATTTCTGATATTACCATGCACTGCATCTCGCTAATTTCTATATTTCAGCTTCTATTTACATTTTTCTGGCCCTGAAATTGACTCCGCCCCCAGCCAGAACAGAACAGTTGTCCTCTTTCAGCTTGGCTGTTTTCTCCGTCTTTTCTGCGAGATTCTTGTGCTTTTCTTACAAATTTTGTCGTGATTCCTTTTTACCGACATGCTATTCTTACCTAATTTTTTTTCTAGACAAATTCTATTCTCGTTTTATAATGCTTTAGACTCTCATGCTTGCTTGTAAAGCCACTATTTACTCCTCTTCTTCTGCAAGAGGGTGAAGCTAACGCTTTTTCATGACGGTTCACCTTACAGCCCACAGAGGGCACTAAACAATACAAACCGCTCCTTTAAAGGGTTGAAGGTGAAGTGAAGAGCCTTAGCGCTGACCTTGTGTTTCTCCAGGAACTCCTGTGTGAGGGTCCAGGGTGCATCTCGCACCACCTCGTCCACGTAGCGACAGTGCCGTAACGCTTCGTACCGCTCCTCCTCCGTCATCACCGTGAAGCCCTTGTACTTGTGAGTGAGTTCATCGCTGCAAACTGGATGTAAAAAATATAAATACATAAAACACACCTAAACACAAACACACTGCAGCTGGTTAAGATAGAAGACGCTGTTACACTCGAGTATTAACCTCCGACTATCAGGTACGTGTTGGGGAAGAGATTCTTGGCCTGCATCAGTGCTCGGGCGTGGCCGGAGTGGAAAAGATCAAAAATCCCATCTGCGTAGACGCGCACCGGCCTGTCCACTGCGGGAGAAAGAGGACGTGAAAGAATAGAGAAGTTCATCAGCATAAAATAGGAAAATAAATGTTTCAACATCTGCCAAGTGTAAACTGTACAGCAGAGGAAACCTTTTTTTTTTTTTTATCCTGCAGCTGTTTCTCTCTCTCCCTGTCTGTTTGTCTGTGTTTCTCTCTCTCTCATGCTCTGTCTGTGTTTTTCTTGCTCTGTCTCCCTGTCTGTGTTTTTCTTGCTCTGTCTCCCTGTCTGTGTTTTTCTTGCTCTGTCTCCCTGTCTGTGTTTCTCTGTCTCTCTGTCTGTGTTTCTCTTCTCGCTTTCTGTGTGTCTGTCTTGGTCTCGGTCTCATTTTTTCTCTTTCTCTCCGTCTGTCTATCTTGGTCTCTGTCTCGTTCTCTCTCTCTGTCTTGGTCTCTGTCTCGTTCTCCCTCCCCCTCTCTCTGTCTGTCTGTTTCTCTTGTCTCTCCCCCTGTGTGTTTCTCTTCTCGCTTTCTCTGTGTGTCTGTCTTGGTCTCATTTTTTCTCTTTCTTTCTGTCTGTCTATCTTGGTCTCTGTCTCGTTCTCCCTCCCTCTGTCTGTCTCTCTCTCTGTCTTGGTCTCTGTCTCGTTCTCCCTCCCCCTCTCTCTGTCTGTCTGTTTCTCTTGTCTCTCCCCCTGTGTGTTTCTCTCTCTCTCATGCTCTCTGTCTGTCTGTTTGTCTTCTCGCTTCCTCTCTTTGTCTTGGTCTCATTTTCTCTCTCTCTGTCTTGGTCTCTGTCTCGTTCTCCCTTTCTGTCTGTTTCTCTCTCTCGTGGTCTGTCTGTCTGTCTGTCTCTCTCTGTTTCTCTTCTCGCTTCCTGTCTGTCTGTCTGTCTGTCTGTCTTGGTCTCTGTCTCGTTCTCCCTCCCTCCCTCCCTCCCTCCCTCCCTCCCTCTTTCTCTGTCTGTCTGTTTCTCTCTCTCTGGTGCTCTGTCTGTCTGTTTCTCTTCTCGCTTCCTCTGTCTGTCTGTCTGTCTTGGTCTCTGTCTTGTTCTCCCTCCCTCCCTCTTTCTCTGTCTGTTTCTCTCTCTCGTGCTCTGTCTGTCTCATTCTCCCTCCCTCCCTCTTTTGCTTTGTCTTCCTTTAGCTGGTTTTAGACTGAACAATTTCAGCACTTTTTGATGTTCAAATTATTACGTCACTTATTACTATGAATTCTGGAAGTGTGCACGATTAAAAAACACTACATAAGACATCAATCAGCGATCCTGAAATCATCTCATGCAGAAAACAGACTCGCATTAAAACACAAACATAACTGAGCGAGTCTGACCGAACGAGGAGAGACTCTTTCGTTCATCGTTATGGCCGCTACTGTATTCGTAGTTCTCCTCAGTCTGTCGTCCTCCTACTGGTGGATTTTAGACAAGCGTTGTAGCACTGCTCACACTCTGAGCTTAATCACAATTTCTCACACGAACACACACCTTCATCAGCAATCTTCATTTGCAGCAGCACTAATGTGAGCACATCGCGATGTGCGTTCTTAAGAGCGCTGATCTCAATTCCTGACCAAAGAATTATTGCTTCATGATGTGTGATTTTTATCTGTGAGAAAACAGGGCTGAAAATCGTACAGCGTAAAGCTGACTTTAAAGAAGCCGTATGTAGATGTTTAATGCCCCTTGTTGCCTGCAATTGCAAAAAAAATTTTAAAAAATCTCTGCCTCCCACCAAACAATAACTAATTTGCCTTCACTTGTACAGGGTTCTCCAGCTGGTCCTCTGGTGGGAAAAAATTGCAGAGTTTTGGTTTAGTCGAGGAGAAAAAAAAAATGTCCAATCTTCTCAAAACTTCTCATTTCCTCTTGAGGAACTCTGTGAGGAGTGTTTTTATTGAGAATCGTACAACAGAGGGGTTCCCTGGAGAATCCGTTTAGGGAACCTCTACCCCTTAGCTAGCTAAGAAACCTTTTTTTTTTCCCGTGAATACTTGAGCTTCCTCTGAAAGGGTAACGTCTGAAGAGTTCCACACTGTTTAGAACTCTTAATCCTCCAAAGAACCGTGTGCGTGTTTGTGCCTCCATCAAGCACCCTGAATGTTTTCTTCCGTTTGTCCCTCTGGAGGAACCGAGAGAACTGTAAACGTTCTATGTATAATTCAGTTAAACTCAGTTTTATTTGTACTTTAGGAGTAGACACTTTCCTTCAAACTGAATGTTTTGAGTCAAACATCTTTAGGAACACAGTGCCAGAAAAAAGGTTCTTTAAAGAAATGACAGACAAATCTAGTTCTGGTGTCCTAAAGAACCGTCAAACATTTTGGCTCAGGGCTCGACATTAACGGTTGTCCGCTTGTCCGGGACAAGTGATACTTTATGTCGGACAAGTTCATCGTCTCAGTTACTTGTCCGATTGGACAAGAGCCAAAATACGCCGATATTCGGGTTACATATCAAGTTTATCAGTTTATTCACATGATTTCCGAAGCATCTCACTCGACGCATTGTTTTGATGAATGGCCAGGTGTTTCTCTTCGGAAAGAGCGATATGCGCAATATTCAGACCCTCCAGGATTTCGCGATGTTGCGATTTGCAACATCAACGCAAATTCAACCAATGCCCGCGAATTCAGGGCAGTGTTGGATATACAGTGGTGCTTGAAAGTTTGTGAACCCTTTAGAATTTTCTATATTTCTGCATAAATATGACCTAAAACATGATCAGATTTTCACACAAGTCCTAAAAGTAGATAAAGAGAACCCAGTTAAACAAATGAGACAAAAATATTATACTTGGCCACTTATTTATTGAGGAAAATGATCCAATATTACATATCTGTGAGTGGCAAAAGTATGTGAACCTCTAGGATTAGCAGTTAATTTGAAGGTGAAATTAGAGTCAGGTGTTTTCAATCAACGGGATGACAATCAGGTGCGAGTGGGCAGCGTGCTTTATTTAAAGAACAGGGATCTATCAAAGTCTGATCTTCACAACACATGTTTGTGGAAGTGTATCATGGCATGAACAAAGGAGATTTCTGAGGACCTCAGAAAAAGCATTGTTGATGCTCATCAGGCTGGAAAAGGTGAAAAAACCATCTCTAAAGAGTTTGGACTCCACCAATCCACAGTCAGACAGATTGTGTACAAATGGAGGAAATTCAAGACCATTGTTACCCTCCCCAGGAGTGGTCGACCAACAAAGATCACTCCAAGAGCAAGGTATCTAATAGTCGCCGAGTTCATAAAGGACCCCAGGGTAACTTCTAAGCAACTGAAGGCCTCTCTCACATTAGCCAATGTTAATGTTCATGAGTCCACCATCAGGAGAACACTGAACAACAATGGTGTGCATGGCAGGGTTGCAAGGAGAAAGCCACTGCTCTCCAAAAAGAATATTGCTGCTTGTCTGCAGTTTGCTAAAGATCACGTGAACAATCCAGAAGGCTATTGGAAAAATGTTTTGTGTATGGATGAGACAAAAATAGAATATTTGGTTTAAATGAGAAGTGTTATGTTTGGAGAAAGGAAAACACTGCATTCCAGCATAAGAACCTTATCCCATCTGTGAAACATGGTGGTGGTAGTATCACGGTTTGGACTTGTTTTGCTGCATCTGGTCCAGGACGGCTTGCCATCGTTGATGGAACAATGAATTCTGAATTATACCAGTGAATTCTAAAGGAAAATGTCAGGACATCTGTCCATGAACTGAATCTCAAAAGAAGGTGGTTCATGCAGCAAGACAACAACCCTAAGCACACAAGTCGTTCTACCAAAGAATGGTTAAAGAAGAATAAAGTTCATGTTTTGGAATGGCCAAGTCAAAGCCCTGATCTTAATCCATTCGAAATGTTGTGGAAGGACCTGAAGCGAGCAGTTCATGTGAGGAAACCCACCAAGATCCCAGAGTTGAAGCTGTTCTGTACGGAGGAATGGGTTAAAATTCCTCCAAGCCGGTGTGCAGGACTGATCAACAGTTACCGCAAACATTTAGTTGCAGTTATTGCTGCACAAGGGGGTCACACCAGATACTGAAAGCAAAGGTTCACATACTTTTGCCACTCACAGATATGCAATATTGGATCATTTTCTTCAATAAATAAATGACCAAGTATAATATTTTTTGTCTCATTTGTTTAACTGGGTTCTCTTTATCTACTTTTAGGACTCGTGTGAAAATCTGATGATGTTTTAGGTCATATTTATGCAGAAATGTAGAAAATTCTAAAGGGTTCACAAACTTTCAAGCACCACTGTAATTGCAATCACCGCAAATTTGACCAATCGTTGGCGTCGTCTTGAGGTGACGTCAACAAACTACCTTCCGCCTTACTTCCGTGTATACGTTCAAGAGAAGCAGCATGTGCGAGTCAGTGTTTATGTAGGCTTAAATTCTGTTACTGAAAGTGTGTTATGTTTACAGTGAAGGACTGTGCGCACTTTGCATTATTTTTTTACTTAATACAAGAAATTAATGGATGCCAACATTTTTGCCAAAATGGTATTTTATTTTCCATTGTTTAGGCAGCTTCAGCATCATACTGTGAGATTCTGTTCAAATTGTGTTTTTCTTCTATGAAGCCTGAGCCATTTATTTTATTAGTTTATAATTATTGTTTAATTTAGTCTTCAGGAGACACTGCCTGCACACAGTACTAGTATTAATAGTTTTTTTTTCTTACATGAAAGCTGAGGCATTTATATTATATTTTAAGGTAACTTCATGTTGTGCTGTGAGGTTCTCTGCACTTTTGAACCAACAGGTGCATTTGGATAAGTAAAGCCTATTTTTCTGCATTTTTGTAGTCCTGGTAATCTTTTATATTGGTAAAGTTGTTTATAGGACCATTTCTCAGTGTCTTTGTTTTTTTAATCAAAAGTTTTTCAGTAATAACTTAATATTTAACATATCACTCAATTTTAATCACAAAGAGAAAATCGCAACAATTTCTCGCAACTTTCACTTCCTCCCGCAATGTAATCGCAACAAAAACCTAAAAAACACCAACTTTCTGGAAACCCCCCCGCAACATCAGACATTTTAGCCTGCAACAATCACAAAAAAGGCCTGCGGAATCCTGGGGGGACTGAATATTCCACTTGCGAAACTAGCCAATACCGCTTCGTGTATTTGAGCTGAAAAGTAAATGGTCGTTTAGGACTGGTTTACGTTGAGCATGTGGTAATTTCCAAATCTTTGAATTGTTGTCTATGGGGTTCATTATAAAAATTTAGACATTTAGAAAATGTCCCTCCTGAAGTTCGGCTTCACAAAGAAGTCTAGTGAATCCGAGGCATCTGTTGCTGAAAAAAAGAGGAAACAATCACAGCAGAACTATGAAAGCAAGAGAGCGGAAATTTCTCAATTCTTGGAAGGATGAATTTGAATGGGTCCAAGACACCGGAGATGGAATGCAATGTTCTCTGTGCATATCGCATCCTACTTATGCTGATGTCTCGAGCAGCATGTTTAAAGGTATACAGCTTCATATAGGCGAGACATTCTAGTGTCTCATGGCAAGAGTACAAGCCACCAGCGGTGTGATGCAAATGCAATAAAGATTGTTGGGTTACAAATAGTTTGTTTGTTTGTTTTTTTTCTCAAATATTTCTTCGGACAAGTAAATTTCCTTTCGACTTGCCCAACAGGACAAGTGGTTTCAAAAGTTAATGTACAGCCCTGTTTTGGCTCACTTGGTTTTAACTGTTTTTTGGGGTTTTATTAAAGCTCCACCATTGAAAGGTTCTTTTCTGGGATCACTATAAAGAACCTTTTCTGGTTTTTGTGTATAAAAGCCACAAACCTACAAAAAAAAAAAAATTCGTTGAGACTTTTAAAAGACCTGTCTCCTTTTTTATTTATTTACATCGATGATGATTCTCCATCTTTTTGCAGATTTAAGTGATTAAAGGCTCCAAAGCTCATCCCTGCTGTGTAAAAGGTTTGTGTGAATGGTAGAAATCTGAGGTCACGGTGTGAAAGAGAACCCGATGCCAACGTTCCCCACAGGCCCCCAAGTGGGCAGAACCTGGCTGAAAGCCTTCTGCTCTTGACCTGCAGTAACCTCAGGAGCTGAATCATCTCACTGAACAGGAGGAGGAGAGGAAAGATAGATGAGAGATAAAGCAGACTAACCGGGAGTGCCAAGTCGAGCTTGTTCAACACTCAGCTTCTCATGGGGTGCTCGACACTCACAGCTCGTCTCCTGGGCAAATATGGCGGGTTCTGTGAGAGTCTGGAGAACAAGAACAAGCAAGAAGAGTGTGGGGAAAAATATTTCAATACGTTTTCTAAAAGAAAGGAGTGAGCAACAAAAAACAAGAAAATAATTGGTGTATGAATATATGGAACATTATGAAAGAATAAGAACAAAGGAAAGAAAAGGGGAAAGAGAAATAAAATGGAAAAAGACAACCAAACAGATAAGTGAAGAAATAGGAGAGAGAGAAAGAAAAGAAAGCAAGAGTGTTTGAGGAAAAATGTGAAAAAACAAAGCTCAACTATGAGCTACTGCTCACTTACGTATCCCCCCACCCTCGGTTATATCAGAATGCAAGCGATCGAAGGAATAGGACACTGATAAGGAATGTTGACTTCAACAAATAATTAACCCTGAAACAAGTAAGTAAAGAGCAGTGTCTCTCCCCAGGGATTTCAATCAGCATCCTGGTGAACTCATCTCATTATCTCTAGCCGCTTTATCCTGTTCTACAGGGTCGCAGGCAAGCTGGAGCCTATCCCAGCTGACTACAGGCGAAAGGCGGGGTACACCCTGGACAAGTCGCCAGGTCATCACAGGGCTGACACATAGACACAGACAACCATTCACACTCACATTCACACCTACGGTCAATTTATGCCGCTTTTCCACTACCAATGCGGCTGAGTTGGGCTGGGCCGTGCCGTGCTGAGTCGAGCTGAGTTGGGCTGAGTCGAGCTGAGTGGGGCTGTTGGAGTTGCATTTCGACTACAACCGCGCTGAGCCGTGCTGGCTGGAAGTGGGTGGACACATTGGGTGGAGTTAGCGAAAGTGGGTGGACGTCAGGTGATGTCGTTATGCGGCGCAAGCAGTGACATCAGTGACCTTTTAAGCGGTAGTCTCACAACCCGGAGAGAGTAAACAATAAACATGGAGGACATGGAGCCGTTAGTGTTGCTGGTCTTGGTGCTGTGGCTTGTTGTCACCAACAACGCCAACAGATACTGGCAAGAGCGTATAGATGAGGCGAGGCACATAAGGCTTCGTAATTCGTAATTCTCCTTCTTCCGGGTTTACGGTGTTTACAGATCCCAGCGTGCTCGCGGGGCGTGTGTGGGCATGTGAGGACACTCCTCCTCACCAATCAGTGCACAGGGGAGTGTCTGCTCACACCCCCAGCCTCACTCAGCTCGGTTTGGCTCACTTCAGCCCCACTCCAAAACCGTGTGAGTTTTGGGGGCTGAGCAGGGCTGAAGCGAGCTGAGTCGTGCTGTTCTTAGATAGTCGAAACGCGAGCCGTGTCGGGCTGAAGTGAGCTGAAAAAGGGTAAAAGGGCCATTAGAGTCACCAGTTAACCTAACCTGCATGTCTTTGGACTGTGGGAAAAAACGGAGCACCCGGAGGAAACCCACGCGGACACGGGGAGAACATGCAAACTCCGCACAGAAAGGCCCTCGCCGGCCACGGGGCTCGAACCCAGACCTTCTTACCGTGAGGCGACAGCGCTAACCACTACACCACTGTGCTGCCTTCCTGGTGAACTGTCACTTTGAAATAGCATCAAAATCCACCCTGTATGTTTTGTAAACAGCAAGGCGATGTGCAACAGACCTGAACCCTAAGCTGAAGTTTGGTACCAAGTGGCTATGATTTGTAGATGCTGAGAAAAATGTTAGGAAAATTTTGTAAATCCACGCTACATGTTTCATAAATACATTGTCAGTAAACAGGAAGTTGATGTGCGACAGACCTGAAAACAGTACACATGGTATAGAACCCCAAGCTGAAGTTTGGTACCAAGTACCAACTGGCTATGATTTGTAGTTGTTGAGAAAAAAAGTCTCATCTCATTATCTCTAGCCACTTTATCCTGTTCTACAGGGTCGCAGGCAAGCTGGAGCCTATCCCAGCTGACTACGGGCGAAAGGCGGGATACACCCTGGACTAGTCGCCAGGTCATCACAGGGCTGACACATAGACACAGACAACCATTCACATTCACACCTACGCTCAATTTAGAGTCACCAGTTAACCTAACCTGCATGTCTCTGGACTGTGGGGGAAACCGGAGCACCCGGAGGAAACCCACGCGGACACGGGGAGAACATGCAAACTCCACACAGAAAGGCCCTCGCCGGCCACGGGGCTCGAACCCAGGACCTTCTTGCTGTGAGGCGACAGCGCTAACCACTACACCACCGTGCCACCTTGTTGAGAAAAGTGTTACGAAAATTTTATAAATCCACACTATATGTTTCGTAAATGCATTCAGTCGGTAAACAGGAAGTCGATGTGCAACAGACCTGAAAACAGTACACACGGTATAGAACCCCAAGCTCATGTTTGCTACCAAGGACCAAGTGGCTGTGATTGGTGGTTGCTGAGAAAAAGGGTGTTACAGATGGACGGATGGACAGAGATAAATAAACCAGTATTACATCCCTCCCCTTCGGAGCAGGGATATAATAAAAATAAAGAATTGGAAAAGGAGAGAGTAAGAAAGAAATGGTCAAAGCAGAACAAGAAAAAATAAGAATGAAAGGTAGGAAAGAGTTTGAAAAATAAATGTCAAAGAAATAAAGAGATGCTCTTCTCTATCAGTACAGTCGTGGGCGTGAAAAGATTCGGCTTTAACCATCCGAGACGAGACCAGGTTCTAACAAAATACCAGAACTTGATCTAATGCTCAAGTATTACTGGAATTACTAACACAACTGCACTGCAATCTCCAGGAATCTTATACGTTTAGGTTTTCCTGTATACATACTTTGTTTTATTCATGTTTTGTGCTTTTTCTGTCTGTAACAAGACTAACAGATCAATAAAGTCCTTCAAGCACCATCCAGAAAATCCATCTATCCATCCATCCATCTGTTCACTGACTACAGGCATGAGGATAGAGAAAGGACACACATAGCACTAAAGCACCAAGAAGTGCTGACAAATCAGTCTACAGTATGGCATGGTACGGTATTATAGTACTGACTCTCACTACAGCTCACTCCGTACCAACCGACTCGGGTGTTCATACGAGTCACTGGATGTCTTTCAGTCACAGTCTGAATAAATCATGAATACAAGATGCTGAGGAGTTTTCACCAAGACTATCACCAGATGGCTTTTCGGAACGCAAGAAAGAAGTCAGATTGAAGAATCGGCTCCTTCGCAAATGACACAGCACCGGCATCCTACCTTCAGAAGCAGGAACAAGGCACAGGACTAGAAATGAAACAGAGCTGTGACACACAAGTGCTGCAAATGCAAAAGGAGACACTGCAAACAAACAAACAGAAATGAAGAACAATGTGTCACAATTTCACAAGGGTCCTTTTAGTTGATGATGTAAAGGATAGAAGCTAGTGCATGATTCAAACTCCCTGAACTTTCATTTGCTATAGAATAATATCTGCATCATATATTTTGCTGTTTACAAAACATACAGGGTGGATTTTGATGCTATTTCAAAATGACAGTTCACCAGGAAGGCGGCACGGTGGTGTAGTGGTTAGCGCTGTCGCCTCACAGCAAGAAGGTCCTGGGTTCGAGCCCCGGGGCTGGCGAGGGCCTTTCTGTGTGGAGTTTGCATGTTCTCCCCGTGTCCGCGTGGGTTTCCTCCGGGTGCTCCGGTTTCCCCCACAGTCCAAAGACATGCAGGTTAGGTTAACTGGTGACTCTAAATTGAGCGTAGGTGTGAATGTGAGTGTGAATGGTTGTCTGTGTCTATGTGTCAGCCCTGTGATGACCTGGCGACTTGTCCAGGGTGTACCCCGCCTTTCGCCCGTAGTCAGCTGGGATAGGCTCCAGCTTGCCTGCGACCCTGTAGAACAGGATAAAGCGGCTACAGATAATGAGATGAGATGAGATGGGAACGTCACACTCCTGATGGTAGGCTTCAGAGAGCATTGGTTTACTCAGAAACTATCTGGGGAGAGATAGATCAGTGACCATGGCTCCAAAAAGGAAATGAAAAGAAATGCATCACTCATCAAGGTGAAAAGGAGGAACACAAACAGAAGGTCAGACTGCAGAGTTAATGGAAGCAAAGAGCTGAACATCTGGCTGGCACATGTGGCGATTAAAGGGGTTGTCAGAGGATGTTGGTGATAATACCAGGCTGAGAGTGCACCCACTACATTACAACACACATCATTTTTCAGCTGTAGACTCAAACCCATGGCTGTAAAATGGCAACATCCGGTTCCATCAGACTCACAAACAAACAAACAAACCGAGCTCCTGTCTCACCGTCCGAGGATGAGGGCAGGTGTGTTCCAGCTCCTCCATCTTCACCCGAGGCTCCAGAGACAAAGGCCCACGGATCCACCTGTCTCTGACTCAGCATCAGTATGGAGCTGCTTGAATCCCCTGTCTCCACCGGTGAAGATGCTCTCCAAAGCCCTGAAACCTCGAGCCCTGCTCCCTCACACACCCTCCTCCTGATCCTCCTCCTTTTTCTTCAGCGAGCACACAGAAATCCACAAAGCCCCAGTTTAATCCCTTTAAACCACACACACCATTTGGACAACAAGGAAACAGGACCAGGACAAGAGGAAAGCACGGGAACAGCCAATCGGTGCGCGCCGATTTGCATACAAGAACGTGATTGGCTGAGCCGGATGTAGCACCATCATTAACGATTGGTGAGAATCTGCATCATTTTTTTTAAGCTCGTTTTTGGACCAGAAATAGAGGCAGAAATCAGGAAAATGGTTGTTTATGGAAATACAGAAAACATTGTAGAAAAAAACAATGAAAATTAATTCATCCTCTAATAATATTGGTTTATTATTATTATTATTATTATTATTATTATTATTATTATTATTGTTGATAACCCAGCACGTCTCACACGTCTACTTGCTGTAAATCACATCACTTTGTTTCCTTTATTTTTGTCCTGAGGGTGTACAGAACTATTTTGTATTTTGACTCCGCAACCATTCGTGCAGTGTATTTATAAACCGATTTACACTTCTGTACAGACTTCTGTGTTTTCTTTCTCTCTCTCTCTTCCCACCCCCCATCTGTCCCTCTGAGTTACATGTTGATCCTGGGATTGAGATGCTGGCCTCTTCTGCCCCTCGGACCTGCTTGATCCATCCTGGTGCCCTGTGTCTGGTCGGAGTTTTATCGCCCCACTCCTGTGAAGGACGGCCCCATGAGGACAGTTGAGGGTTATACCTGTTAAAACTGTTAATATTATAGTCATGCTGTCTGTTGTTGCCCAAATGAGGATGGGTTCCCTTTTGAGTCTGGTTCCTCTCGAGGTTTCTTCCTCATGTCGTCTGAGGGAGTTTTTCCTTGCCACCGTCGTTGCTCATTGGGGATAGATTAGGGATAAAATTAGCTCATGTTTTAAGTCGTTCAAATTCTGTAATGCTGCTTTGCGACAATGTTTATTGTTAAAAGCGCTATACAAATAAACTTGATTTGATTTGATTTACAAGAACTAATCATAATAATTATATCTGATCATTTGTTCTGATATTTGTCGCGAGTCAAAACTAGTCACAAAATGGAAAAGCCTGTTGTATGCTGGTCATTATATGTCTTAACTTTTTGCTGTGATTTTTATACTGTTTTTTTTTTAAATTACAATGGCCTATCATGGTGCAATTCTGTTTTTATTTTTATTTTATATATTTTTATGCAATTTTATACATTTTATAATATTATGGACTGTACGTTGTCTGCATGTATGAGATAAATAAAATAAAATAAACATATTTAGACTAGAAAAATCTGAGCTCTGAGAGGTCTGGGACTTTTATAAAACGTTTAAATGAACACTGGTTTATCAAGCATAAACAGGGCAACATTTAAAGGAAAATGTAAAAGTTAATTAGAGAAGCAACTCGAAGGTTTGGGGAAAACTTTCAATAATAATAATAATAATAATAATAATAAAAAATTAACACAAGTCGTTGAAGCTTGGTTTTTCACGCTCGTGAGAAATAGTGACACCGTGTGGACGCGATTGAAACTGTCGCAACGTTTTGGAGCAGAGTTCTGATTGGCTAATTCTTTCGCCTTTTTTTACGACACTTCCGGTATATGACTTTTCCCCGGGAAGGTGATTTGGCGCGGAGTCTGTTGGTTTTTGTTGTTCTTCCCTCCTCCTCCTCCTCTGTTGTCACTGAAATTTCTGAAAGCAAATGGCGCCTGTTTCTAATCCAGAGAAGGGTTCGGACGGCGGGGATTACGGTGAGTTTGTCCTTTGGTTTGAGCGGAATGAAGCCTGTTGGAGCGCGTGAGTAGATCAGTTAGCTTGCGGCTAACACTGACAGCTCGCTGTTGTGGCGAAGCTGATTTCTGAGGAACAAGCTAGCTAACAACAAAACGCCATGAATATATTTCTCCTCAGACTTTCGTCAGAGGCTTGTTGTTTTTTCATATCCTGTAGGTTTTTTTAAATGTTTCTGTCTGAATATTTGTTTGTAACCTGCAGTGTAGAGAGTTAATCTGGCAAATACTGGACTTTTGGAAGAGACTCTCCAGCTGCGCGCGCAGCTTTTGGCCCCTGAGCGCTTGAATACCAGCAGATATACATTACTGGACATTAAAACCTTTTTACTTTTATTTATTTATCCATTCCAAAGTGTCTAAATACCAACTTTAGTGTTTTAACTCTACACGGAGTGACCATTTTGTCAGGTACTCAATGAAAAATGAGTAAAATCCACACGTTGCTTGCTGTACTGAGGTGAAACCTCCATGGGGTGCCAATACTTTGTGTAAAGCGATATTCGGTCTGTAATTGTATGGGAGGTCGGCACGATCAGTTGTCCACTGAGTGCGTATTAGAGTGAAGAAAGGAGTCAACGTTTATAGGTATATTTTTAACATCACAGGATTTTGTAAAGGGGCGGCACGGTGGTGTAGTGGTTAGCGCTGTCGCCTCACAGCAAGAAGGTCCTGGGTTCGAGCCCCGGGGCCGGCGAGGGCCTTTCTGTGCGGAGTTTGCATGTTCTCCCCGTGTCCGCGTGGGTTTCCTCCGGGTGCTCCGGTTTCCCCCACAGTCCAAAGACATGCAGGTTAGGTTAACTGGTGACTCTAAATTGACCGTGAGTGTGAATGGTTGTCTGTGTCTATGTGTCAGCCCTGTGATGACCTGGCGACTTGTCCAGGGTGTACCCCGCCTTTCGCCCGTAGTCAGCTGGGATAGGCTCCAGCTTGCCTGCGACCCTGTAGAAGGATAAAGCGGCTAGAGATGATGAGATGAGATGAGGATTTTGTAAAAATGAAATCAATAAACATCTACAATCTTAGATTAGATAGAACTTTATTGATCATCGTTACAGGATAAATAGAGAAAAATTATATTTTGTATTTCAAAGCGCCTCTAAAATACGTCTGAAGTCAATCCCTGTGTCCGAAATCGCTCACTCATTCACTACTCACTATATAGGGAATTACTATATAGAGGACTATATCTGGGCGGCACGGTGGTGTAGTGGTTAGCGCTGTCGCCTCACAGCAAGAAGGTCCGGGTTCGAGCCCCGTGGCCGGCGAGGGCCTTTCTGTGTGGAGTTTGCATGTTCTCCCCGTGTCCGCGTGGGTTTCCTCCGGGTGCTCCGGTTTCCCCCACAGTCCAGAGACATGCAGGTTAGGTTAACTGGTGACTCTAAATTGAGCGTAGGTGTGAATGTGAATGGTTGTCTGTGTCTATGTGTCAGCCCTGTGATGACCTGGCGACTTGTCCAGGGTGTACCCCGCCTTTCGCCCGTAGTCAGCTGGGATAGGCTCCAGCTTGCCTGCGACCCTGTAGAAGGATAAAGCGGCTAGAGATAATGAGAAGTATTTATATATAAAAAGAATAAGATATGGGGAAGAGGGGGGGCAGCAGGAGAGATATTGCACATTGTCCAATATTGCTTATTGTCAGGCTAGGCTACTGCTCTTTCCCGTCCTCTGTCCTCCTGTTACCCCTCCTCCCCTCCAGAGAGGAGTTGTACAGTCTGATGGCGTGAGGGACAAGTCTGTTCGTCCTGCACTTGGGAAATCTTGAAAATTTTGTTCATGTCAAAGAGAGCGGTACTGTCATTTTATAGATTTTAACACAAGCTGTCAATCTTTGCAAGTGGTGTGGAGATGAAAACTCAACAAAATAAAACATTTAAACCTCCTGTCACAAAGTGATGCCTGGAATTCCCTTCGCTTCCGCCGACAATGGCCCAAACCGGAAATGACGTAGATCGGTGAACCCCTGCCTGGAAGGCACGCCGACAAAACGTTTTCGTGACAGCTGTGTCCGAAATCACTCACTAATTCACTGCTCCCTACTCACGATCAGTGGAATTCTATATAGAGAACTATATAGTGAGCTCATTGGTAAAATGACAAACTCTTTCAGACACTACTCTGGAAAAGAGTACACTTACTACTTACTATTTCAAGTACACAGTTCAAGACAGGACTGATATGTTTTCTCGGGGTATAATTGAGTTATTTAGGGGCAATTCCATGTAAATGTTAACCTCACCATGCAAAAATAAAGCAACATGTAATACATCAAAACCACTCCCAGAGATATCACCTAGGCCTGTATTTTACAGATGTGAATAAGTTGAACCAATTTGTAACCAACCTAATATGTCACAGTCAGTCTTTCTTTCTTATAATGTAAAACCCAAGCTAAAATCAACTTTGATCATGTACAATTCTATATTATTGCCACAAGCCACAGAAATGTATGCTAGAATCCACAAAACAGCAAAACAATAGCCATCCTAAATATTATTTAAGAACTTTGATAGTTTAGCTGATATTTAGAGAGTTTTTCAAAGGGTTATGGTGGTTAAATTGCTGATTTTCTAAACATATGCCATGTCTATTTCAGATGCGTCACATCCATAACGGAATTATGTCACATCCATAACGCTGATTTTTTTCTTCCTAGATTCTGCTTGAAATAGAAAATATTTTAAACAAAGGCTTTTTTTATTTTCAGCTAAGACTCCTTTATTAAATGCATGCCTGCATTTGGATATTATGTTTGCAATTTCACAGAGTTTGATGAATATGTGTAGTCACCCTGGAAATGGGGTATTTTTTCCGTCACATCCATAACGCATGTCTTTTTTGGCATTTTCTAGAGTTCTAAATGTACTATGGGAATTCTTTTTTTCCCATGACTTCTCCAATATGAGAGGTCTTAAAAATATACAACAAATTTTAAAATACTGGAAAGGAATAAAAATTAACTAGGTCAGTTGTTGCCATTTTGAGTCCAAATGTCACATCCATAACGCTGGAATTGCTCTTAGACAAAAGTACATGTTTTTTAAAAAAAACAACATTTACTTCTGCAACAGAACAACACAAGCTCTGAAAACGTGAAACATAAACCAGTATCATATGACTTACGTACAGTACGAGTACGTAATACATCTTTTTATATAGAGTTTAGAACGCAAAACACACTTTGTTTTGCCTGTAACAGTGACTAGCAATATTGCAAAGATGAATTGTAAAACTAAAAAGGAGTCTCTACTGCAGACATCATTCAGTCTGCCATTGCATTTAGAAGGAAATGAAACAACCTGTCCTCCTCATTTACTGTAGAGGGTGTGGTTTACTATTTGAGACACAAGTATGTCATTGAATGTACTTACTACTAGTGTTTTTTTTTTTTAACATATCAACCTGGGAAACCGTAGAGGGCACCAGCATTCACTCGTAGTGATGAAAAGCACAAATGCACACGTGTGCCTGAAGCGAGCCGATCAGAATCGCCATTACAAATTGGGAAGAAAAAAACAAAACGGCGATCACAGGGGAGGCAAGGATGCTGGTTAAAACGTCTTGTTTTTTGTAATGTACTCGCTCAATTTTTGTGCTTTAAGGAGTTGACCATAGGTGTGCCTGAATGGGCCTAACTCACTAAAATATTTCTGCCCGAGCATCTTGGTCGGGCAAATCGAGCATTTGGGCAATGCCTGGCGTTGAGGCTTGTATATAGTCCACTGTATAGTGAGTATATACTATGCTATTAAGTGATTGGGCATGTCTGTATTCCTTTGGTACTGATGGAAAATGATGTTTAAAAGTCCTGGTTTCAGATGCTGTGCACGCACTTCTGGTTTCTGGAGATTCCCTGATCTACGTCACAGCAAGGTGCCGCAGTTCCCGTCTGCGCCATCGTGCTGCTTTGGTGGTGGTTTTTTTTTTTTTTCCCCTACTTTATTATCAAAGGCTTATTATTCACAGTCGCACTGTGGGTGAAATTATCATAACTATCTTTATTTTCACCGAGTCATCAGGAAGAGTGAATTTATTTAGGTGTCTGTATTACTTTAAAGTCTTAGGATGCCTCCAGTCCGAGCGATCCCGTTTTAAAAACTACTCTAATGGGGGGGGGAAACCACCACCTTCTTGAACTGAATTCACCGGAAATATATTTCACTAAAAGAAACACAGAAGGGGGCGTTGTGGCTCAGGTGGATAAGGCGCCATACCATAAATCCGGGGACCCGGGTTCGATTCCGACCCGAGGTCATTTCCCGATCCCTCCCCTTCTCTCTCTCCCGCTCATTTCCCATCTCTACACTGTCTTATCAATAAAAGCTGGAAAAAGCCCAAAAAATTTTTTTAAAAAACCCACAGAATTCTCCTTCGGATTATATTAGTTTATCAGTGGGACGTCTGTCAAATTACTGCACGTCTCTTCAGTGATAAAACTCTCATGTTTGGACGATAAAATGTCCACAGGAGGAGCGAGTTTTTATGAACCTGAATGTTAAATGGCTTTTGCAAGAAGTCGAAGAGACTAAATATGGCAAGAAGGAGCAGTCAGATGTCTTTTTTTTTTTCCCCTCTCTCTCTCTCTCTCTCTCTCTCTCTCTCTCTCTCTCTCCTTCCTCCCAACATGAGACAACATTCTCACGGGATTAAACATGTATGTTTAATCCTATCCAACTAGAGCTACGTGTACAGTGTTCAAGAAAAAAAAAAACACTCTGCTTTTTTGTTGTGTGTAATCTCGTCTCATCATCTTCCGCTTATCTGGGACCGGGTCGCGGAGGCAGCAGTCTAAGCATGGAAGCCCAAACTTCCCTTTCCCCAGACACCTCGGCCAGCTCCTCGGGAAGAACACCGAGGCGTTCCCAGGCCAGCCGAGAGACATAGTCCCTCCAGCGTGTCCTGGGTCTTCCCCGGGGTCTCCTCCCGGGGGGACATGCCTGGAACACCTCCCCAGGGAGGCGTCCAGGAGGCATCCGAAAAAGATGCCCGAGCCACCTCAGCTGATTCCTCTCGATGTGGAGGAGCAGCGGCTCTACTCCGAGCTCCTCCCGAGTGACTGTGCTTCCCACCCTATCTCTAAGGGAGCGCCCAGCCACCCTGCGAAGGAAACTCATTTCGGCCGCTTGTATCCGCGATCTTGTTCTTTCTGTCACTACCCAAAGCTCATGACCATAGGTGAGAGTCGGAACGTAGATCGACCGGTAAATTGAGAGCTTCGCCTTTTGGCTCAGCTCCTTCACCACGACGGACCGGTAAAGCGACTGCATCACTGCGGAGGCTGCACCGATCCGCCTGTCGATCTCACGCTCCATCCTTCCCTCACTCATGAACAAGATCCCGAGATACTTAAACTCCTCCACTTGAGGCAGGACTTCTCCACCAACCTGGAGAGGGCAAGCCACCCTTTTCCGGTCAAGAACCATAGCAGTATAGAGTATCCGGCCTTCTTGGAGTCCCTGGGAGAGGTACTGAGAGGTGCTCAGACTGGGGACCCCATTGTGCTACTGGGGGACTAAAATGCTCACGTGGGCGACGATAGTGACACCTGGAGGGGCGTGGTTGGGAGGAACGGCCTCCCCGATCTGAACCCGAGTGGTGTTTTGTTATTGGACTTCTGTGCTAGTCACGGTTTGTCCATAACGAACACCATGTTCGAGCATAGGGGTGTCCATAAGTGCACGTGGCACCAGGACACCTTAGGTCGGAGGTCGATGATCGACTTTGTAGTCGTTTCATCTGATCTCCGGCCCTATGTCTTGGACACTCGGGTGAAGAGAGGGGCTGAGCTGTCAACTGTGTGTAATCTTTATTGTGAAAACAATACAATCTATACCTGGATGTATCAGACGCTCGCTGGCCGTGCTGTGAAAACTGTCCATTTAAGTTTCCAAATCTGTCATTGCTTAACTCTTGAATATTTTCTATCGTGAATACTATCATTTAGAAGGTTATAATTTCTGCTTTCCAAAGAAATTTATCTCGTTAAGATCTGTTCAGTACTTTGGGAGTAACGGCAGGTTGAAGTCGGTACAATGGAGTAAAAACTGCTCACGTGATGCCGAGAAACTGCTGGTGCTTTTCTTTTTGAGTCACAGGAAAGCGGTCAGGCTCTCTCTCTCTCTCTCTCTCTCCTGATCAGTTTCCAACTGGATTACTCGTGAATATTAATCAGAGAACTTTTATAGGGACGTTCTCTCGCTCTCCCTGTTTCTGATGAAGGATTCAGCACAATTTTCCCTCTGCTAGTTTTGATGTTATGATTCATGGGAGACTTTGAAGTGAGTTTTCAGAGCTTTACCTACTTTTTTTTTTTTTTTTCAAATCAAACCGATTTCATGTAAATAAATTACTATTTTAGAATATAACCAGTGTAGGAAATTCATGGAAAATATCAGCCAGGCAACTTTTCAGAGTTTCCTGCCCTGCTCAAAAGTTGCCTGCCCCAATTTCAACTATAATCTGCCGTAATATCGCATAATTTTCGAAAAATTGTAAAAGAGGCAATGCATGTAATGTTGTATCATGCATGTAATTTCATATATTCAATTTAGTTTTATGATTTATTACTGGTGTTTATGTATATAAATGTATATGTGACCTATGTTTGATTGAGTTCCTATCTAACAAAAAAATAATGTGGTGTTAGCGCTGCTAACTTTGTACCCTATCCTGCACACCATGTACCCTTCAACCCCTAACCCACTCTCTGTAGTATGCTAGCTGGCTCGCTGGTTTTCAAAGTCACAGACATAGATGTGACTTGAGGAGACTTGGGGTGGATTTCACTGAGCTGTGTGTATCGAGCTCTCTGATTGGCTGAACCTCCGACGCAACAGCCAATCAGAGCGCTCGTTTAATTTCTAACCAAAAGCAATATGGCCGTGCCTGCATCGGTAAACAAACCAACAGAATCTAGTGAAAATGTCTTGAAAAGTCCTTCAATATGATGAAATATCGAGAGAACGATGAACCCCCTCAAAGAGGGACCGCCCGTGGGGCTGGCAACTTATAAATTCATTCCGCCCTTGCTGCAAACTGACCGCGACGGGCGGTGGGGCGGGCACCCATTTCCTACACTGATATAACTGGAGTTGTTTTGATGAAAAGTACTGAGATCTTAGTGGTCTGAATGAGATTAAAAAAAAAAACAACAACCCAGAAGTCAGAAACACAAGTGTTAATTTAAATTCAGTTAATGTGAATTGTTTATTGGATCTGGCTCTCACGGTTTTTTTTCGAGGTTCGCCTTGAAAACTGTGAATATTAATCAAAATAATCATTTATATTCTTTCATATAAACACTAGTAGGCCCTACTTCAAAATACAAAGGCCTACAGAGCACAAAGAGGGGATTAGAAATAATCTGTTATTCCGTGCTTTTTTTTGCGTATTTTAAAATTAAGTGATTTCTCCTTTGTGATGTGTAAATGAGAGTTAAGATCAGCTTTATATTGCGCAAATAAAGCCATTTGGTAAAACTTTGAAGAAGAGAGCGTACCAATTTAACATTTTTACCTAATTAGCATAATTAATATTAATTAAATACTAATTTGCACAATTTGTTTTTACTAATTTTTGTATTCAGTATGCATCCATCTGTGTGCTGCCAATTTCCATGTAAATATCTTGAAAAATAAAGTTATTAAGAAAAAACATTTGATCTCATTGGTTAATGAGGCCCAGTTTGGACCATGTGACCCTCATACAGAATATCACGGCAGTTTTCTAAAAATTAAGCCGTTTTTTCAATTTTTGATTCGTAACATCTCAAGAACGGATAAACACATTTTAATTCCGTAGAAGTATGTTCAGTTCTGAGTTCAATGAGAGCAGTTTCAAGCAATTTGGATTTAATTTGAATTTTCACCCGATATGCCGACTGTAGCCTACCGTCTGCTAGATTTAAAAAGTTCCCTAAACCCCTTATGTTATGAGGCGAAGAGAAGAGGCGTTTTGTTTTTACTGTATAAGAAATGACTCAGGCTGTTGAAAACGGATTTATTTATTAAGCTCTTGCAAAATGTAAAAGTCTATTTAGCAGTAGAACATTGTAATGATTCAGGTGAAGTGATTGTTGTTGATGGTAGGTTTTCTCTCGCTCTCTGTGCCAGATAATGGGGCCACTTGTGGTCTTGCTGTGTCCCGCTCCAGACGAGAGAAAAAAGAGAAAGCGGGGCGTAAATCCGCCTTGGAGCAGCTTAAACGAGCCAAAAAGGGTGAGAAGGTTAAATATGAGGTGAGTCATGAGCCGAGGTTGGTGACTGGGATGAGGAAATCAGTCATGCTGATAACAGGGGAAAATGACACCCTGATCTCTGTTTCTCATAATAAAATGTATTGATCTTGCACTGGTTCGATTTGTTGTCATAACAAAAGACGGATTAAAATGGAAAATTTTGTGTTGGTATCGTCTCTTGAAGTCTTTATAAGGATCTGATTTAGCATACAGTCTCGTGCCTGATGGTTCATACGTGTAGAAAATCAGCGTTGGAGAGAATGAAATAATTAATTGGGGTTTGTGACACACTGCTGATTTAACCCTCGTACCTGGTTGCAGGTGAAGGAGATGGAGCGCGTGTACGAGGAGGTGGATGAGGATCAGTACTCGCGGATGGTCCAGGAGAGACAAGACGACGACTGGATTGTTGATGACGGTGAGTCACGGACACACACACACACACACACACACACGTGTGTTGTATACTGCATGTTTACAGATAAAACTAGACGGTGGTATGTTCAGCTGCGAGGTTACACCGGGTTGTGACATTGTGCCGTCTTGGTCCTGTTTTAAATTTAAAATATTTAGATTTTAGCAGTTCAGAGTTCTCTTCTTGTATATCGTAATTAATGTCTGGTCATGTAGTGTGTGTGTGTGTGTGTGTGGACTAATTTATTTACATCTGCTTTCTCAGATGGAATAGGTTATGTAGAAGATGGCAGAGAGATCTTTGATGAAGATCTGGAGGACACCAGCTTGGAAACAAGCTCTAAAAGTAAGCACTAAAATGCACAGCTATTGGATTTTAGAGTGAGGTTTATATATATATATATATATATATATATATATATATATATATATATATATATATATATATACAGGGCTTGAAATTCATATATTTTTTTTCGCCAGCCAGACTAGTTCCCTTCCAAAGTAACCCGCCAAACAGAAAATCAACTCGCCAAAATTTGTTCATGTATGAATTTTACTTCTGTCAAAAAGAACACAAGAGAGTAGTTACCATTGTTCATGACTAATGTGCATTTATTTCAAGGCCCGAGTATTTTGATAGTTTTTTTTTTTTCACACTTTTTACAAATTGCCATTTGCTGTTCCACGTCTTCCTCGCGATATCCAAAAAAATGCCAGATGACTGACCCCTTACTAGTTCTTTTAGGAACCGATTCGTCCGCTTCCATTTTTAATTTGTCGCTGAAATTGACAGAGTTTACACTGTAGCCTATGCAACACCAGCGATTGCACAAACTGAGTCAGCGCCATAAACCGAAACTAGGAAATCTTCCAGCAAGTTCCTTTCAGCACCGAGACGTCGCCCGGGATTGGTTGGCGAGTGCGTGACGCTATTGTTTTTTGTTTGTTTTTCCCCCTCAGGCGGCCTCTCACGTTACTGCCTGAGGGACAGGGAGAAAACCACCGGAAAAGGTTTTCAACAAACGCAAGTCGGCAGATGACCATAAAATACTCGATAGTTACGATATAATAATTTTATGTATCTCTCACAGAATTTTCGGAGATATATCGAGTATATTCAATATATCGCACAGCCCTAGTCTGAATCTTCGCTTCATATATATATTTTATTTTCAACTAGCCAGTCGGGCTGCCTAGTGACAGGAATTACCCGCCAAATGACAAATTAAGTCGCCTCGGGCGACCGGACCACCGCGAATTTCAAGCCCTGATATATAAATATAAACCCTTTTGTTTCTTCTGGTCATAACAGACAAATCTGGTGCTAAAGGAGGAGACTGTAAGAACGCTAAGAAAGTATCTGTGAGCAAACCCAACAGCATCAAGAGTATGTTCATGAACAGCAACGTCAAAAAACCCGTCGAGGTGAGTGATCACATGATGGAGCATGTTTAATGCTTCGTATATACATGCGTATCATTGTTATAATTGTTTATTCCATTAATGTTTGGGTTGTAGAAAAATGTGGACCTGTCCAAAGATGATCTGCTGGGAGACATTTTGGAGGATCTTCATTCTGAGGTGAGGGGTCTGATAGGGCGGAGAGGTTTTTTCTTTAATTTATATTTCTTCACCACATTTTTTGGTAGACATGTAAGAAATATAAGGAATAAAACACTCCATGTGGACACTGGAGACTCCTGTAAACAAAGAGTTAAATAAATGTCTTTTTATAGAAAACATCACCATGACAACTTTTTTTTTTTCAAATAAGATTATTATTATTAGAGTATCTGATGTACAAGTCGCTGTGAATGAGCTGTTGCTATAGAAACAAGAGTATTAGAATGAGCGCTGTCTGTCTGTTGCCATCCTCATCGTTGAGGGTCGGTGATCCAGGAAGCTATCACCTATCTTCCCTGAATTCTCTTGGGTGATTTATTGGACCCAAACGCTCATCTGGTGGCAGGTACACTTAAACACCTATGGGCAATTTAGACGAGCCAATCAACCGAATCCACGTGTCTTTAGACTGTGGCCCTCGCTGGCCACTGGGCTCAAACCCAGAACCTTCTTGCTGTGAGGTGACGGTGCTAACCACGACACCGCTAACCACGACACCACCGTGCTGCAGAGTGCGCGCATTAACACGTTAATATAAACCAGTGATTTCCAGGTGGAGAAAATGAATCAACCCGTTCTGACCAATCAGAATCCGGAATTCAACAGAATTAAAGCTCTGGATAAAGTCATTGCTGACATGATGTGTGCCGTTTTATTTTATAATATTTTTTTCTTCTCTCATTCAGAAGCCAGTGCTTTTTACTCCACCGCCCGTCATCACCCTGAAGAAAAAGAAAGCCCTGGGATCACCCATGAACCCTTTCTCCATCAAAGCAGAAATCCCCAAGGTCGTTAGTGTCCTCTTTCGTTAATTCATAATTACATTTTTAAAAACAACCCTGGTTTTTAATGGCACAAAGCTCACGTTTAACGTCGTCCTTCTTCTCATCACAGGAGTCACCTGTAGCTCAGGCGTCAAAGCCCAAGCATGCCGTGATTCGCCCGCCTCCGTCTGACCTCACGCTTGAACCAGCGTCTAAACCGCCATCCTCCATCCACCCCCAGAAACCCAAGGTGGAGGAACCTGAGGAAGGTATTCACCTCTTCTCCATTTCTGCTTTTTCAGTTTTAGCCATTTGCACAGTAATTAGGGTTTAACTGAAACATGAGAATGATGATGCTAAAATCTAAAAAAAAAAATATATATATATATAAAATTTCCAAACGCATTCTTTAAAGGTGTGTTATTAGGTAAGATTTGTGAACAATGGGTTTCTGTGGGTTCACTGGTTCGAGTTGAGCCTGCCCCTATTTCCACCCGTGTGCACAAAGCTCCGCCCCAAAACTAGAATTTAACCAGTTCCCATTTGAGAGCACAGTCATGACATCACTTTCAGGCAAACTCAGACACCCAACTGCTTTGAAAACCATGTTACAACTCTATAAACGTTCAACTTGTGAAAGGATGCGATTGTCCGCTGGGGGCGTGTTGTCTGTAAAATGACTGACAGGAGGCCAAATACAAACATACACTCCAGATAAATACATGATGCTCTGATTTTTAAGAATGAACATGAGGTGAATTTGATTAAATAAAATGAAATTTCTAAACATTTCAACTAAATTAGAATATTTCTGCAATAATGTTTAAGAACACTCTCTATAACCAGTGTTGTCGTCGAGTCACTAAACCTCAAGTCCGAGTCCAGTCTCGAGTCCCCAGTGTTCAAGTCCAAGTCATTAAAAAAAATTTCGAGTTGAGTCCGAGAAGGCGGCACGGTGGTGTAGTGTTTAGCGCTGTCGCCTCACAGCAAGAAGGTCCTGGGTTCGAGCCCCGTAGCCGGCGAGGGCCTTTCTGTGCGGAGTTTGCATGTTCTCCCCGTGTCCGCGTGGGTTTCCTCCGGGTGCTCCGGTTTCCCCCACAGTCCAAAGACATGCAGGTTAGGTTAACTGGTGACTCTAAATTGACCGTAGGTGTGAATGTGAGTGTGAATGGTTGTCTGTGTCTATGTGTCAGCCCTGTGATGACCTGGCGACTTGTCCAGGGTGTACCCCGCCTTTCGCCCGTAGTCAGCTGGGATAGGCTCCAGCTTGCCTGCGACCCTGTAGAAGGATAAAGCGACTAGAGATAATGAGATGAGATGAGTCCGAGAACAAGACTCCAACTGCACCATGTGATGGCGGCTGTTTCAGCGCCATTAACATTAATTTGTTCCTGAACATGATGTATGAACAGGTGAATGTGCTTCTCTTCATCAGGGAGTGTGACGTATTCTGTCAGAGATGGTCGGGAGACGGCTGTAAGTGCAGAAGGTGTGTTTATTAATACAAGTAAATACAGATAAACAATCCAGAACGGCAAGCGAAATCGTAAAACGGTGAAACAGGCCGATCGAGGCGCAAACAGGCTATCGTCAACTCAGCAGAATCAAAGACGAGAAACAGGAAATCAGGGACCAGGAAGCCAAACAAGGAAATAAGGCTTGGTAACATGTCAGCAACGCAACTCAATACTTCACAAAGTAAGTGTGTTTTTACGGTTTTTAGACAGGCGCGCTGATTGCGCCTTAATCCTGTGTAAGTCGTTCACAGCGTGCGCTCGAGAGTCCGTTTGGCGCACACGCTGGCCAGAGCGTGCCCGAGAGTCTGTCTGATGCATGCACAGGTGTGACACTCCTGCACGAAATTAGTACAAAAATGAATGTAGATATAAATATCTTGTGCCAAATTATTATGGCATGTTACAAAAAAAATAAAGAAAAAAAATGAGTCCTCGTCTCCAATTTACAAGTCCGAATGCAGTTAATGCACGAGTCCGAGTCATCAGTGCTCAAGTCCAAGTCAAGTCACGAGTCCTTCAAATGAGGGCACGAGTCGGACTCGAGTACCACAAGCCTGTCTATAACACTGTATAACTTTAAATTTCAGATTAATTTTTTTTCCAAATATTGATTTCTGCTTGAGTTGTAGAATTTTTGAAAAAAAATTCAAGGATTTTTTTTTTTTTTTTTAAATGACTGATTTCTAAGCCATTGCATAAATTCTTGGATTTATTTTTTCAACCTAAAATGAAAAGATGCTCTAGAAAACTTATATACAGTGCCTTGCAGTAGTATTCCTCCCCCTTGGTGTTTGTCCTGTTTTGTTGCATCACAAGCTGGAATTAATATGGATTTTTAGAGGGTTCGCACCATTTGATTTACACAACATGCCGACCACTTTAAAGGTGCACGTTGTCAAGTTTATTTGTATAGCGATTTTAACAATAAACATTATCGCAAAGCAGCTTTACAGAATTTGAATGACTTAAAACATGAGCAAATTTTATCCCTAATCTATCCCAGTTTTATTGACCCCAGTCTTTCATTTGAAACTCACTTTTTTTTTTTAAATAATTGTGACACAAACAATAATTAAGACGGAAAAACATAACTCTGGCGTGTGCGTAAGTACCATTTAAAAAAAAAAAAAAAAGGGGGAATACTTTATGGAGCCACCTTTTGCTGCAATTACAGCTGCAAGTCTCTTGGGGTATGTCTGTATTAGCTTAGCACATCTAGCCACTGGGATTTTTGCCCATTCCTCAAGGCAAAACTGCTCCAACTCCTTCAAGTTAGATGGGTTGGGTTGGTGTACAGCAATCTTCAAGTTATGCCACAGATTCTCAATTGGATTGAGGTCTGGGCTTTGATGAGGCCATTCCAAGACATTTAAATGTTTCCCTTTAAACCACTCCAGTGTAGCTTTAGCAGTATGTTTAGGGTCATTGTCCTGCTGGAACGTGAACCTTCGTCCCAGTCTCAAACCTCTGGCTGACTCAAACATGTTTTCCTCCAGAATTGCCCTGCATTTAGTGCCATCCATCTTTCCTTCAGTCCTGACCAGCTTTCCTGTTCCTGCAGATGAAAAACATCCCCACAGCATGATGCTGCCACCACCATGCTTCACTGTAGGAATGGTGTTCTCAGGGTGTTGGGTTTGTGCCACACATGGCATTTCCCATGATGGCCAAAAAGATCAATTTTAGTCTCATTTGACCAGAGAATCTTCTTCCATGTGTTTGGGGAGTCTGCCACATGCTGTTGGGCAAACTCCAAATGTGTTTTCTTAAGCAATGGCTTTTTTCTGGCCACTCTTCCATAAAGAGTGTACGCCCCGCCCACTCTGTGGAGTGTACGGCTTAAAGCGGTCCTATGGACAGATGCTCTGCAGCTCCTTCAGTGTTCTCTTTGGTGTCTTTGTTGCATCTCTGATTAATGCCCTCCTTGCCCGGTCTGTGAGTTTTGGTGGGCGGGGCCTTCTCTTGTCAGGTTTGTAGTGGTGCCATACTGTTTCCATTTTGCTATAATGGATTTAATGGTGCTCCGTGGGATATTCAAAGTTTGGGATATTTTTTATAACCCAACCCTGATCTATACTTCTCCACAACTTTGTCTCTGACCTGTTTGGAGGCTCCTTGGTTCTCATGTTGCTTGCTTAGTAGTGTTGCAGAGTCAGGGTCCTTCCAGAACAGGGTGATTTATACAGACATCATGTGACAGATCATGTGACACTTTGATTGCACACAGGTGGATTTTAATCAACTAATTATGGGACTTATGAAGTGAATTGGTTGGAGCAGCTCTTATTTAGGGGTTTCATACAAAAGGGGGTGAATACTTATGCACACTCCAGATTTCTGTTTTTTCATCTTAATTATTGCTTGTGTCACAATAAAACAACAATTTTTATCTTTAAAGCTGTCGGCATGTTGTGTAAATCAAATGGCGCTCACCCTCCAAAATTCCATTTTAATTCCAGCTTGTAATGCGACAAAACAGGACAAACACCAAGGGGGAGGAATACTTTTGCAAGGCACTGTACATACTCCTCCCTCTATATGTATTATTAGTAACAGGAATAGTACTGCGACTGTTTTTGATTATATTTACTATTATAATAATTGTGAATATTTATTAATTTGATTGTGTTATTATGCTCTAAAAGATTCTGTAAGTCTATATTTTATGCATTATTTATTTTCACTAACCAGGTAATTAAACTGTATGCCTGTTATGCTATAAATTTCCTTAATGTTTGGCCTCTATGTATAATTATTGTCATTTCCTTCCTCTCAGCGTGTGACTCATTAGCTTTTGACGAGGTGGACTTTGATGAGCCGATGGAGCTGGGGGCCGAGCAGCAAGAGGAAACGGCAGCTAAAACAGAGACAGAACTCGAGGTGAAGCCCAGTGTCAAAATGGAGCCAAAAACTGAACCCAAGGATGAGGTGCTGATGTGAGTGTCCTTACACATCTTCATTAGTTCCCTGAATGTGGTGTGTGTGACTTGCTGATGAACAACAAGAAATCATCATTCCCCCCCCCCCCCCCCCCCCCCCCCCAGATCAGGCATGATGGGTGGCTCCTGCTGGGAGAAGATGGAGGAGGAGGTTGGTGAATCTCCTGTGGAGGTGCAGGTGGACTCCAGTCAGCTGCCAATGGTGGAGGGAGCTGATGGAGAAATGGTGTTCCGCTTTTACTGGCTGGACGCTTTCGAGGATCAGTTCAACCAACCAGGTGAGCCTTGTTAACAGCTTCGACCCTCTCTGTTCACCTCCAGCTGTGTTGTGAAGGTTTATTTATAGATTTATTCACGGTCACACTGGGGTGTACGGAGGATAAGAAACTTCCGCACTGAACTGTAAACCTGGTGTGATTCCTAGGCGTGGTGTATCTGTTCGGGAAGGTGTGGATCGAGTCGGCTAAAGCCCACGTCAGCTGCTGCGTGGCCGTGAAAAACGTTGAGAGGACGATGTATTTCTTGCCGAGAGAGCACGTGAGTTTTCACACGCTATTTTCAACATGGTCGTTTTAATAGCTCAGGTGTTTTAGAGGCGGTGTTATAGATTTAATGAACAAATCTGCCTGTATGTTGATTAATCTAAAGTTAATGCTGCTACATGTACAGTCTGAGCTGTTTAAAGGTAAGAAGGAATTCCAAGTCGCAGGGTGCGTTTACTTTGGGTTTTCATCATCAGAGTTGGGACTAGGAGAATGTTTTAGTCGAATGTGTTCTGACCTTATCCTGACTATAGAGTGCGTATTTTCTTCCCTAAAACTCCTGCAACTCCTCAAATCATTTAAAATAAATATTCCTGCTTTGTTTGTGGAAGGACTTTTCTCCTTTTTTGTTTCCTCTTAGACGCCGATTCAAATCCGTGTAAATGTATTTGATGAAATTGTGTTTAACCATTAAAACAATTAATAATACAGGGATGAGAGTTTTCCGCTTTTCGGCGGATTTCCGCTTTTTCTGAGTAAAAATCAACCTTTTTATATTATGCCAAATCCGTTGAGATTTTTTTTTTTCATTTATTGAGTGGGGGTTGGGGTATGTTCCTTCGTGCTACTCAAGCGTAATTCATTCCTACGATGATGTTACATGTGTACATTTTCGCCATCTTTAGTCTCGCTAAGTCTCGCGGTAGAATACGTGTTATCTACAATGTAATTGGCCAAAACATCGCTGGCGAGAACATGATAGCCAATCATAACAGTTCTTACAAGAGTGTGGGAGAGAACAAAAGCCAATCATAACAGTTCTTACAAAAGTACCCGCATCTGTTCTATTTTATCGAAACTTGCACATGTTCATCGTCGCTGCGCTTCAAAAATGCGTTTCTCTTTCGTATCGTCTTTTTTACTCAAAATGCCGAATACAATTGACAAGCGAGACGAAGCGAAGGTAGGTGAAATCGATGCTGGTATAAAAAACAGAGAGAGGACTGACAAGCTCTTGTCTTTGGCCAAAAGGCTGAAGAAGTCGTCGAGATGATGAAATGAAAATGAGAAGTGACTGTGAACTATAAATAATTGTATAAAGTGTACATAGACATTATCCCATCAACTTAGCATTCGTTTGATTTAATCCATTGAACATGTATATGATGGTCAGTAAATCTGAATTAATGCTGACCGTTTTGAAAACTTAAATATTTCAAAAGACTTTTTGAAGAAATCATATGCAACTAATGAGGACATAGGGTGACTGACCTTTTCTCCCTAAAAATTTTTATTTAATATATGAACATTTTGATAATTAATAAAACTTGCATTTAATGTGAATTTAGTTTGTCGTTTTTGTTGATCATGAATTATAACCAGACCCTTGAATGTAGAATGTGATTTTATTTTGAATTCAAACAATACTCCTATTGATTTGAAACATATTTTCATGTAAATATATAAAAAAGACAATGGAGATATATATATATATATATATATATATATATATATATATATATATATATATATATATATATATATATATAATTTTTTTTTTTTTTTTTTTTATCTACTACAGCTCAGATTGCAGGAAAAGTGGTTTGTAAGGCCTTTATTTTTCAAAATTTTCCGGGGGGGCATCTTGAAGCGCCATCTTGTTTTCTGCTTTTTTGATGACCACCCACTCTCATCCCTGATGATAATAATGTGTGTGACTTGTTGTAATCGTGTTTATAATTACGTGAACAATATTATCCCCCGCTGGCCGAAAGGCCTGAAGAGGGATTACGTCATGGCGATGTCTGTCCGTCCCGGGAAGGGTACTCACCTTCTGAAATCAACTCCTTTCACAGTTTTTGGAGGAGTTTCACCAAACTTAGGAAAAGGCATTGTGATATGTCGGTAATACGCATATTGTTATTTTGTTCAATTCAGTCGCATTTTCCCCAGAGTTACAGCCCTTGATTAACAACCTTGTACTTTGACAATTTCATGAAGGTGTGTTTTTTTCCTTCTGAAATCGACTCCTCTCTCAATTTTTGGACGAATTTCTTGAAGCTTGGCAAAAGGCCTTGTTATATGACGGTAATATGCAGATTGCGATTTAATTTCATTTATGAAAAATTTCCCAGAGTTTTGACCCTTGATTAAATCACTCGTACTCTGACAATTTAATGAGGGTGTAGGTTCTTCTCAAATCAACTCCTCTCACAGTTTGTGGAGGAATTTCACCAAACTTGGCAAAAGGCTTTGTTGTATGACCGTTATACACATTTTGTTTAATTTGGGCAAATTTTGCCAGAGTTATGCCCTTGATTATTAACAAACTAGTACTTTGGCAGTTTCATCAAGGTGTGCTTGCTTTCTGAAATCAACTTCCTGTACAATTTTTGGAGGAATCTCATGCAATTTGGCAAAAAGTTTTTATCCCCTGCTGGCTGAAAGGCCCGAAGGGGGATTATGTCGTGGCGTTGTCTGTCCGTCCCGGGAAGGGTGCTCACCTTCTGAAATCAACTCCTCTCACAGTTTTTGGAGGAATTTCACCAAACTTGACAGGATTCTTTGTTATATGTCGGTAATATGCGTATTGTAATTTCGTTCAATTCAGTCGCATTTTACCAGAGGTATGCATGGTTACCCCAAAGAGTTTTAGCGTGTCGGGCCCGATACGCTTGCTCTGCCTGCCGATACGCTTAGTCGCTTTAGTTAAAATCCGATACACTTAGATTTATACTAATACGTTAAATTTCCTACCCACAAGTAACTAAATACATAGGAAAGCAAATAACAGAGCCATTTACATATTGATTGATTGATATTTGTGTTAAACAAGCGGTCTTTTTTTTTTTTTTCTCTGTTTGTGCTGATTCTGTCAAAGTAATATGTCCGCGTGGTATGATGTCAGGCTTTTAAATGACACCTTGGCCAGGCCGTTTAACAGTGTGCCCAAATTAAATGCGCCCAAATTAGCATCCCCAAATTAATCGAGGAAAAAAGGGCGCATCTTTATCACACCTTGATCGTTCCGACTTCCGATCAAAACAATTAAGTTATTTCCAAAATCGACCAAAAATCTCAAGCAAGCGACGGAACATTACCTATAACCCACTCAGAAAGGTACTAGTCTCTTTCCTGATCGGCGGAAGTTGGATTCCTGAGGTTTGATTGGTTAAGGCATCTGCCATTGACTCGTATGCTAGCTTGGATTTTCTGGAAGCCGCGAGGACGGCCCATTACTACAGGACGCTCACACAACAAGCAAAGTGACACTTATAAGAGCCGCCGTCTGGCAAGGCTTCAGCCCGAAAGCGAGAAACAAACTGGGCCTTTAGACCGATTTTTAAGTGCAAGGCAAGGCTCATCAATTACAACACTACCACTCCCAACAGCAAGCGTGTCCAACTGCAACAACAAGACTTCGGGAGATGACAAGGTGCGTCCAATAACAACTCCTTCCTTTGTTTACATTGAAAACGAAAGAAATTTGCCGTTGTCATTTTATTATAATACAGCATATATCACCAGAAGTCTATTAATAGACTTCTGATATCACACATCATCGATGAAAGATGAACCCTTGGAGAAACTACTGCGGATACGGCTGTTTCCCCTTTCACTGGAGGACAAATTCATGGAGGAGGTGGTCGACATATTTGACACGAAGTTCAATAAGGACGGACGTGTAAAATTACACTAGAAGTCTGAATGAAATGACAGATCTGGTTGTTTGAACACTGGTAGATACCATATGATAGTCTTTCAATTGACCTACAGCGCTGCCAGAGTTAAATCAAACAGGCTTGGTAGATAATAGCATACATGGGCTGTGTTGGGTTAGTTCAGCAATAGACTTGTACATGTGTTTGCGAGTCTAATGTTCATAATACTCATACTTAGGAGATTTTTGTTTTATGTATTTTGGGCATATTGTTTACTTTTTGTTCACCACTCCAGTAGCAAACGTCAGTGTTTCTTCGCATGTTTTATATTTAATTTATTGTTCGTATGATATAATCATCTTGTGCCAAATATTCAGTGTTCTGTATGAGACTCGTACTAAGGAGATTTTTGTTTTGGGTATTTTGGGCATATTGTTTACTTTCTGTTCATTATTCCAGAAGCAAACTTCAGTGTTTCTTAAACCTGTTTTATAATATATGGCGGCACGGTGGTGTAGTGGTTAGCGCTGTCGCCTCACAGCAAGAAGGTCCGGGTTCGAGCCCCGTGGCCGGCGAGGGCCTTTCTGTGCAGAGTTTGCATGTTCTCCCCGTGTCCGCGTGGGTTTCCTCCGGGTGCTCCGGTTTCCCCCACAGTCCAAAGACATGCAGGTTAGGTTAACTGGTGACTCTAAATTGAGCGTAGGTGTGAATGTGAGTGTGAATGGTTGTCTGTGTCTATGTGTCAGCCCTGTGATGACCTGGCGACTTGTCCAGGGTGTACCCTGCCTTTCGCCCGTAGTCAGCTGGGATAGGCTCCAGCTCGCCTGCGACCCTGTAGAACAGGATAAAGCGGCTAGAGATAATGAGATGATGTATAATATAAATTTACTTTATAGTTCATATGATATCTTGACATCTTGTTGTGCCAAATATTCAACATTCTGTATGAGACTCATACTAAGGAGATTTTTGTTTTATGTATTTCTCGCTATGCTCGTTTGCGCAGTCGCTTCACTCCTTTGTGTCCAAATTAGTGTAATCTAAAGGCCTGTATGTAAACAAACTGTAATCTGTTGGCTATGTCAAGATCATGTGTTCAAACCGTCCAATAAAAATATCAAAAGAAAACGTCAGACATCCCGGAATTTTCCGATTCATTATAAGCGATCTCACTGGCTGCCGATGTCATCCCGCACCAGACGGACAAAGCCGACTGATTTTAATCACAAAAGTTTGACCTAGTCTAGTATCACTATGGCTTCGATCAAAGATTGGCTGACTAAACATCAACAAACCCACGTGAGTGATGGCGCACAAAACCAGACAACTGTCACAACGAAAACGTCAATTTTGATCACAGCGACTGGCTCAAAAAGTACAACTACTCTGTCCACCGCCACGATGATGACAGCTGGCACTACAGTGTCTACACCAGCGTTCTCTCAGTGCCAGAATTGATCAGGCCTATGATCGTCCTTCTCCCCGTCTCTCTCCTCTGTGCTGGAGTCGAGCTGACTGACCGGATACGTCCTCCCTGTGTCCAAGGGGAATTAATCTGCTTTAAAGGAGGAGAAAACTTAATTCATTAGTTTGGGTTTGCAGAAAGATTATGTACTTATAAACACTCTCACGAAATGAAGTTGTCCAAATGTTTCAAATGTAGCATAATTTCAAATAATAATCATAAGCATTTTTGGCAGTGTGATGTCACTGGGATCCATTTAACAAAAGAAGGCTCCGGATTATTCTTTTGTTAAAGGCTCACAGTGACATCACACTGCCAAATACGCTTATCATTATTATTTGAAATTATGCTACATTTGACACTTATAAACACAATCTCTTCATGAATGTTTTTATAAATACATAATCTTTCTGCAAACTTCTCATCTCATTATCTCTAGCCACTTTATCCTGTTCTACAGGGTCGCAGGCAAGCTGGAGCCTATCCCAGCTGACTACGGGCGAAAGGCGGGGTACACCCTGGACAAGTCGCCAGGTCATCACAGGGCTGACACATAGATACAGACAACCATTCACACTCACATTCACACCTACGGTCAATTTAGAGTCACCAGTTAACCTAACCTGCATGTCTTTGGACTGTGGAGGAAACCGGAGCACCCGGAGGAAACCCACGCGGACACGGGGAGAACATGCAAACTCCACACAGAAAGGCCCTCGCCGGCCACGGGGCTCGAACCCAGGACCTTCTTGCTGTGAGGCGACAGCGCTAACCACTACACCACCGTGCCACTCTGCAAACTTAAATGTATGAATTAATTTTTTTCTTTTCCTTTAAATGTTTTAATCTTAATCTAGTCCATTTAATAAAGTGCCAAACTTTAAACTTTATAATATGCAGTTGCCTTACTTTTCTTTTCAGTGTATCTTAGTTCTACATATATTACGGTAATTGCATCAGAAACTTTCTAAATCATTAGTTATACACTACCGTTCAAAAGTTTGGGGTCACCCAGACAATTTTGTGTTTTCCATGAAAAGTCACACTTTTATTTACCACCATAAGTTGTAAAATGAATAGAAAATATAGTCAAGCCATTTTTCTGGCCATTTTGAGCATTTAATCGACCCCACAAATGTGATGCTCCAGAAACTCAATCTGCTCAAAGGAAGGTCAGTTTTATAGCTTCTCTAAAGAGCTCAACTGTTTTCAGCTGTGCTAACATGATTGTACAAGGGTTTTCTAATCATCCATTAGCCTTCTGAGGCAATGAGCAAACACATTGTACCATTAGAACACTGGAGTGAGAGTTGCTGGAAATGGGCCTCTATACACCTATGGAGATATTGCACCAAAAACCAGACATTTGCAGCTAGAATAGTCATTTACCACATTAGCAATGTATAGAGTGCATTTCTGATTAGTTTAAAGTGATCTTCATTGAAAAGAACAGTCTTTCAAAAATAAGGACATTTCAAAGTGACCCCAAACTTTTGAACGGTAGTGTAGTTATACAGCAACTTATTTTAAGGTGGCAGGTCTTCGGTTCAGATCCCTTTGTGATCAACAGGAGGTCATGATGATCGATTCTCTTCATTGGATTGCGTAAGATGGAGCAAACCACTGTTCATATTTTCATGCACATTTTTGTTACAACACGACTTGATCAAAGATAATTAAGGGATCCCCGTAGATTTTCAATCCATCATATACCTGAGTAATCTAGAACAAAACAGTTTAACTTGCATGTTGAACTTTTAAGGTGAAATTTCAAATGTGTATACGATAATACTATTTAGGTCAGAAATCATTGAAACACTGATAAATCTATCCTATAATCATGGATCTAAAACCTTTCAGACCCTGAAGATGCACCTGAGAGCATCCATTTTCAAAAAATTTTCTGGGGGGGGGCATGCCCGCCGGACCCCCAGTTTCGCTTCGTGCCTTCGGCACTCCCTTTCACGCCGTTGGCGCTCAATTGTCTGTGTATTATCATGCCAGAATTTAGGGCTTTAATTTTTTTCTGGGGAAAACTGGGTATGGCCGAGTTGCCAGCGGGGGATGTTGTGCTCTCCGAGCACTCCTTGTATTGATCTTGGATTCGGATTAAATCGGCCTCCTGGAAGTTTTATTTGAAATTTTATTCACGAGGGCGGCACGGTGGTGTAGTGGTTAGCGCTGTCGCCTCACAGCAAGAAGGTCCGGGTTCGACCCCCCGTGGCCGGCGAGGGCCTTTCTGTGTGAAGTTTGCATGTTCTCCCCGTGTCCGCGTGGGTTTCCTCCGGGTGCTCCGGTTTCCCCCACAGTCCAAAGACATGCAGGTTAGGTTAACTGGTGGCTCTAAATTGACCGTAGGTGTGAATGTGAGTGTGAATGGTTGTCTATGTGTCAGCCCTGTGATGACCTGGCGACTTGTCCAGGGTGTACCCCGCCTTTCGCCCGTAGTCAGCTGGGATAGGCTCCAGCTTGCCTGCGACCCTGCAGAACAGGATAAAGCGGCTAGAGATGATATGAGATTTTATTCACGTCACCTTATAAATAACTTTGTAATTTGTCAAACAGAAAGTAAACCTGGCGACTGGTGAGGAGACGGATGTTCCTGTTGGAATGATGGACGTCTACCAGGAATTTAACAGCCTCTCGGAAAAATACAAAATAATGAAGTTCAAGTCCAAGGTAGGTTTACGTTACACCATCCTACTCCCTTTTTTTTTTTTTCCCAAATATAAAATTCACTCTGTGGTGTTTTCCTGCTCTAACAGAAAGTGGAGAAGAACTACGCCTTCGAGATTCCGGACGTACCTACGCAGTGCGAGTACCTGGAAGTGCGATACTCTGTGAGTGGTGCAGCGTGGCATGTGCAAATATTTTGTGACTTTTTGTTTCTGCGTGTTGCCTGGTTTTATTTGCTGCGTGTCCTGTAGGCCGAGATGCCCCAGCTGCCTTCCAATCTAAAAGGCTCCACTTTCTCCCATGTGTTTGGGACAAACACCTCCAGCTTGGAGCACTTCCTCCTCAGCAGGAAGATACGAGGACCCTGCTGGCTTGACGTTAAGGCTCCTCGTGAGTCATGTATTAAATAAACTACTAGTGCATCTCAAAAAATTAGAATATTGTGAAAAAGTTCAATATTTTCCATCAGTTATTTAAGAAAGTGAAAATGTTATATATTATAGACTCATTACACATAAACTAAAATGTTTCAAGCATTTTTCTATTTTAATTTTAATCAGTATGGCATACAGTACAAAAACATAAAAAAACCCATCTCAAAATATTAGAATATTTCATTTCGAGTTTGAGTAAAACAGTATGAACACAGTGTATCTCTGTCTAGTTCAGTACACACAACCACAATCATGGGGAAGACTGCTGACTTGACTGTTGTCCAGAAGATGATCACTGATGCCCTCCACAAGGAGGGTAAGCCACAAAAGGTCATTGCTGAAAAGGGTGGCTGGAACAGGTGCACAAGCAACAGGGATGGCCGCAGTCTTGAGAGGATTGTCAAGAAAAGTTGATTCAAGAACTTGGGAGAGCTTCACAAGGAGTGGACTGAGGCTGGTGTCAGTGTATCAAGACCCATCACGAACAGACATCTTCAAGAAAGGGGATACAACTTTCGCATTCCTAATATCAAGCTACTCCTGAGCCAGAGACAATGTCAGAAGTGTCTTATCTGGGCTAAGGAGAGAAAGAAATGGACTGTTGCTCAGTGGTCCAAAGTCCTCTTTTCAGATGAAAGTACATTTTGCATTTAATTTGGAAATCATGGTTCGAGAGTCTGGAGGAAGAATGGAGAGGCACAGAATCCAAGGTGTTTGAAGCCCAGTGTGAAGTTTCCACAGTCTGTGATGATTTGGGGTGCCACGTCATCTGCTGGTGTTGGTCCACTGTATTTTATCAAGTCCAAAGTCAACACAGCCATCTACCAGGAGATTTTAGAGCGCTTCATGCTTCCATCTGCTGACGAGCTTTTTGGAGATGCTGATTTCCTTTTCCAGCAGGACTTGGCACCTACCCACAGTTCCAAAACTACTACCAAATGGTTTGCTGACCATGATATTACTGTTTGATTGGCCAGCCAACTTGCCTGACCTGAACCCCAGAGAGAATCTATGGTGTATTGTCAAGAGGAAGATGAGAAACACCCAACCCAAAAATACAGATACGCTGAAGGCCACTATCAAAGCAACCTGGGCTTCAGTAACACCTCAGCAGTGCCACAGACTGATCACCTCCATGCCACACCGCATTCATACAGTAATTCATGGTAAAGGAGCCCCAACCAAGTATTGAGTGTATAAATGAATATACTTTTCAGAAGTTGGACATTTCTGTATTGTAAATCCTTTTTTTGATTGATCTTAGGGAATATTCTAATAATTTGAGATACTGGATTTCTGATTTTCATGAGCTATAAGCCATAATCATCAAAATTAAAACAAAAAAGGCTTTAAATATTTCACTTTACATGTAATGAATATAGAATATATGAAAGTTTACCTTTTTGAATTAAATTATGAAAAAAAGGAACTTTTTCATGGTCTTCTAATTTTTTGAGATGCACTAGTAGAGAAAAATCCTCTTCAATGCACGAAGGGGAAAATATCAGTGATGTAATATTGATCTAATCGTTCCGTTCAGAGCTGTGCAGTCAGCCGATGAGCTGGTGTAAAGTGGAGGCCATTGCTCTGAAGAGCGACCAGATCTCCGTCGTGAAGGACCTGCCGCCTCCTCCACTCATCGTCATGTCCATCAGCCTGAAGACGGTTCCCAACCCAAAGACCCACCACAATGAGGTGAGGCAGATAGTTCTTGAAGGAGAAACTCCTTTTTTTTTTTTTTTTTTTCTCCTCAGGTCAGTGGATCGGACTGTACAGTTGTAGATTTTGATTTCTTCCTGTTTTTGTGTTCTACAGATCGTGTCTCTGGCTGCTCTTATTCACTACAAGTTTCCTCTGGACAAGGCGCCGCCACGCATCCCTTTTCAGACTCATTTCTGTGGTGAGTGACACGTGGTAAAATAATAAATGAAGAAATACAGACTGGGTTTGTATTTAAGGTTAAAAATTTAATTTGGATGCAGAAGTGAAGGGATTCAAATTCAGTCCCGTGTCCTTTCACCAGCACGTTCATTTTGTACTGTTTGTGCCCTTTTTTTTTTTTAAATCTGCATAATTTATTAGCAGTCGATCACTACGATTATTTATCATTTTATCGTTGAGCTGCCATTTTGTTTGTTTGTTTGTTTATTTTTCTGCATTTTAAATCTGTGAAATGTGCTGCACTATTAAAGCAAGCTGTGACCATTTATACAAGAGTTAAATCCGATCCACAAACCTGATTGGAACGAGCGGCGTTCCGAGAGCGCTGGTATTTAGTAGCCTGGGCCCGCCCATCCTAAGTGTGACGCAACACGGGGGCCTGTTGCGAACTTAGTCTGGCAAGGCAAGCTATCTCCAGCTCTTCCAAGCTCCCGAAAAATCGGGAGCCGATCAGCTCTGAGCATCTCCAACGGCCCTGGGTAGAGGCGTGTTCAAGGCAGTGACGTAGTAGAACTGCGACCGGAAGCCATAGATTGTTTACAGAATCTATGCCGGAAGCGCTTCATTCACTAGAAACATTACGAACATGGAGCAGCGGCAAGCCTTTGACACAGCGGTAGATGCTGTATTGAAAGCATTCAACGGGAAGTTCTCATTGAAAACGGAGCAAAGAGCAGCCCTGGAGGTATTTATCTCCTTCCTGTTACTCAAGCAGTTTCCGTCGCGTCACATACGTCAGAGGAAAGAGTGATGTGATTGGTTTAAGCTTCATCACAGCCTTTTCTGGCTTCGACCAGTAGCAAACTGAGGCATTTCAGGGAGGCGGGTCAACCACGCGCTTTGGGAAACGGTTGGGCTTAATATCTTTGCCAGACCAAATGCTCGCAAAGCTTTGAAGTTGCGTTAGCCAGACTAGGTATTTAGTACCGTGCGTATTCACGATGTAAAATTCCAAATCTAAGCCTCATTTGTTTGCTTTCCTGGTCCTTGTGCATGTTTTCATGTTTCAGTGGTGAGCAAGCCCACAGACTGCATCTACCCCTACGACTTCAAAGATGCAGTAAAGAAGAAGGTGAGCTTTGTGTGACGTCAGTCAGAGGTATTTGTGCACAAAAATCGTTTGACGTTTTACGAGCGTACTCTTCCTGTGTTTTGTTTCCCAGAACGGGATTGTAGAGATTGCAGCGACAGAACGGACTCTCTTGGGCTTCTTTTTGGCCAAGTTGCACAAGATCGATCCTGATGTTTTGGTGGTGAGTGCGATGCGTCTTACAGAGTAGTGGTTGCAGTTATGGTGGTATCTTGAATTGTGATCAACTCTTGTTAATTCTGTTAGGGCCATGACATCTTGGGCTTTGACCTGGAAGTGCTGCTGCAGAGAATCAACATGTGCAAGGTGCCCTTCTGGTCCAAAATAGGGCGGCTGAGGCGGGCCAACATGCCCAAACTCGGGGTGAGACAACAATCGTTATTTGTAAAAGCAGCATGATTTTTTTTTGTACGTGGTGTTCATTGGGCGTGCACTAACACCGGAGCTGATCTCAAACTGTTCCTCTCAGGGTCGAGGTGGGTTTGCGGAGAAGAGCGCCGCCTGTGGCCGTCTCGTGTGTGACGTCGAGATCTCTGCCAAGGAGTTAATTCGCTGTAAGAGTTACCACCTGACTGAGCTGGCAGCACAGATCCTGAAGACCGAGCGAGCTGTGGTGCCTCCTGAGAACATCAGGAACTTCTACAGGTAGATGGACTGCATATTTAAAAAATTTTTTTTATTATTATTATTATTATTAATAGTTTTATTGATGTGATGTATTAATTTAAGTTTACACTTTCAGTGACTCTCCTCACCTGCTCTGCCTGTTGGAACTCACCTGGATGGATGCCAAGCTCATCCTGCAGATCATGTGTGAGCTCAACGTGCTTCCTCTGGCGCTTCAGATCACCAACATTGCCGGCAACGTCCTGGTGAGCTTCGTCCACTAACCTGTGCGCTCTTAGACGCTAGCTAATGGTGCGTTTGTGTTAAATCCACACTGCTGTGTTTTAAAGTCTCGGACGCTGATGGGCGGCCGCTCGGAGAGGAACGAGTACCTGCTGCTTCACGCCTTCCACGAGAGGAACTACATCGTTCCAGACAAGCAGTTTATGAAGAAACATCAACATGAGCCTGTATGGAGCTGTTAGATTTTTTTTTTTTAAATTCTACTTCCTGTGATCGTCCTTTTCATCCTTTTTTTTTTTTTTTAAATCTCTCTGGGGATTAGGGTGAGGAGGAGGACGTAGATGCAGGGAAGAGCAAGTCGGGAAAGGTGAGGAGGAAGGCTGCATATGCTGGAGGTCTGGTTTTGGAACCTAAAATTGGTAAGTGTTTAGTCAGTGTATCCGTGTGTGTGTGTGTGTGTGTGTGTGTGTGTGTGTGTTTTTTTTAAATTTTTTATTTGTTTTCTCCAGGTTTTTATGATAAATTCATTCTGCTGCTGGACTTCAACAGTCTGTACCCATCAATCATCCAGGAGTTTAACATCTGTTTCACTACGGTTCAGAGAGGGGCGTCTGGCTCACGCAAAAATATTGAGGTGTGTGTGGAGCGTTTTATAGAGTAAATGTGGACGCCAGGTCGTACCACAGTGTTGCTAAATTCTCAAATCTGAAGCTGTTGATTTTATTTTCTGTAACATGGATCCGACTGTAGTTCCTGCGAGAGTCATGCACTCATTCTAATGTTACCGTTTCTATAGTAACTGCTCATTCACAGCGACTTGTACGGCAGACACACTCTGAGTAATGTAATAACAGGCTGGTTTTTTATTTATTTATTTATTTATTTCTTAAATGTGTTATTTAACAAAGAAAAGCCTATCATCTGGAGCTTTCTTTAAGGGACTGCTTATTGAACACGATCTAAAATGCGATTGTTGTCAAGTAGCTGGCGCCGGAGTCGTAAATCACTTCATGCTGTTATAGGAGAATAATCAACATCGTAATAGTAACTGGAACCCTGCTTCATCATTTCACCCTGTCGTGGATCGTTTTCCCGGAATAGCATGCTCTGTGGCGTGTTATTCATTACTTTGGATCGTTTTATATCCTCATAATTCCCATGTTGATGAAGCAGGACCAGGATGCGGATGAGATTCCGGAGCTTCCCGACCCGGATCTGGAGATGGGCGTTCTTCCGAGAGAGATCTGTAAGCTGGTGGAGCGCAGGCGGCAGGTCAAACAGCTGATGAAGCAGCCCGATCTAAACCCTGACCTTTACCTGCAGGTCAGTGCGCACTGCTTTATGCTGGGTTGGAGATTATTTTTGTTTGATTTTTATTATGATTATCTCCCTTTTTTTTTTTTTTTTTCTTTCCCTCCTCCTCCTATGCAGTATGATATCAGACAGAAGGCTCTGAAACTCACTGCTAACAGCATGTACGGGTGTCTGGGCTTCTCCTACAGTCGCTTCTATGCCAAACCTCTGGCTGCTCTGGTCACACACAAAGGTAGAGAGGTGAGTTACACTTCCTGATTCCCCCCACCTTTTTTTTTTTTTTTAATATATAAAGAGAACACTGACTTTCACAAAACTTCATTATTTTATTTTCTTTAAAGCGCAGTTTAATGCTGACTTCCGTATGTATTTTGAGCTTTCATATAGAATGTTTAAAAATTGTGTAATACTTTTTTTTTTTTAAATAATGGGTCTATCATTGCAATTTAGGATTTAATTTTATATTTGAAGCGTGACTAAGTAAATACGCAGGGCAAGTGTCGATAACCGAGTGTGTGTGTGTGTGTGTGTGTAAATACATGCACAGAAAATGTGCTTAAACTTATTTTTATTAAGATGAAGAAAATGTGAGTTTCCTTTCCATTTCTCACATTGAGCCACCAGGGGGCAGCACAAACCCAGATTTCCACCACGGTCACTTGTTTCACACTGCCCAGCCCTCAACACTGCTCCTACCCCCTTCTCCCACCTCCTTTTGTGTATTAAGCATTAACAAACCATTTGATGCCCTCCGTTGCTTTTTATACCCTCAAACCTTTCATCAGCTCTGCGCTCTCACGCTCACGGGCCTGAGCGGCTAATGCTACATTCACGTTCAGCAACCTGAGATTATTTCTATACAGCGCCATAACAGTTCTGCGTCTCTGTTCCTGACGTGCGCAGGCTTCTTTACACTTCTCTCTTCCACCCATTATAGTCATTTTAAAGGGGCTGTAGTGTGCTAATGAGCGTGAGGGATGGTGGACCTGTGCGAGGTGAGATAAAGACGGCTGGTGTTGAGCCACTTTGTTCATGCTAATACGCAGCTCTCAGTCTGGCTCCATGGCACAAATTACTCTAATTACTCCCATTATGATATGCGCTTACTGCTGTCAGCTGCTGTAGTATGGGTTTTTCTCTCTATCTCTCACTCTTTTTTTCGTTTTTGGACTGCCAACTAAACTATATTCATCTGAAATGAATGAGAATGATGGTGGTGAGAGATTTGGCGTCTGGCACACCTCTGCATTTTACCCCATGATGCGATTTGAATCGTAGCGTCTGCATTTGCGTGAAGATTGATGCGATTTGGGCCTCGCTGCCTGGTTTTCCTGGGATTTCTAGTGATGGTTTCACACATGCAGCGTCAGCTGAGTTTGAACAGAACCCTGGCGTGTTTTCATCCTCACTGCGCTTCTTTTAAGGAACACGTACACACAACAAGCACATGCAGGTCCGACGGAGAGGTGGGCTCGAGCCGCTTCAAAATCAACTCGAATGAGAAAGCGATTCAACTCACAAGACAGGAAGGGCGCAGGGTTTATTTATTTATTTATTTATTTATTTATTATAAAAGCTCAAGCTGAGCTAATGTTGCATAGATACAGACAGAACAAAAGTACCCTCAAAACCCGAAACGGAACAACGGTACCATGTGTGAAATGTGGCCACTTCTGCCCCATTTTAACATTTGTGTTGTGTCTGGGTTTTCCAGTTTCCTCCCACGTCCCAAAAACATCCGCGTGCGAGTGTGTGTTTTTTGTCGGACGGCGTCCATACAGCGTTTTCGGGACAAGCTCCAGATCCATCGCAACCCTGATCAGGATAAACTGCTCCTTAAAAATGAGTGGGATTTCATCCTAAATGCTTCTAAAGAGAATCAAATTGGGCAATCTGTAAGGAATGAAACTTGTACAAGTCCCTGTGAATGAGCCGTTACTATAGAAACCGTGACGTTTAGAGAGGCGCTGCTGTCAGAAAATTAATCAACGCCTTCTGACGAATCAGAACTGCACTGTGGTATGAACTGCAGTATTCTGCACATGCAGTAACGTTATCACGTGGCATTATGACGCAAAGGACAGCGGTGCAGGAAAGTTGTCGAGTCTCGGAATGTTTGGCTTTATGCATAAATAATGGCACCCCTGTATCTCCTTAACATTCTGATTCGCTTGAGCAAAGAGTTCCTTCTGAAAACACTACTGAAACCGGTCACCAAGTGGAGACTGTGAGTAAAATTTACCCCTTGGGTTAAGGAAGAGTCGGGAAGTCCCCCTTCTCGCCATCCAGCCTGGTTTAGTGTTTTAACTAACGGAAGCAAGGAATGACTCTGAGCACTCTGACCTTTCTAGGGAAATATTTGTTCTGTGGTGAACCTTGTGCTGGCCTGGCATGCAGAGCATGGCACAGAACATGGCTTAGTGTTACACGTTGTGATTGATGTGCCTCTGTTTTATTTCGGGACCTTTGTGCCGAGGTTTGGTGTGAGGTACGAGGCTCCAGCTGAGCGTGGGGTGGGGTGGGGTGGGGGGTGCTTAATCGACCGAGGTGGTTGTGGAGTTGCTGATGGTTGTGGAACGTCAGTGAGCGTGACCTCTGGCCTGCCCCTCGTCTTCCTTTAGTTCCAGTTTGGAGAAGTTAAAGAAGGGGGATAAACTAATCCTCGGTATTCCGTCCTGTAAAAACAGATGAGGCTCGGCCGAGTTCAGCTGATACAGGAGACGTGGTCCAAGTCAATCGCTGCTTTTCTGATCCGATACTCAGAACCATCAAGGCCATTTTTAACCTTTCCTGGAATAAAGCATAAGCAGTGGCCCACCTCCCAGGGGTTATTACTTCTGTCTTTAGTGGAGGATTTTCTCCTGATGTTACTGGACTTAACAAATAGTCACGGGGCCCGGGGACATTTTTGGATTTGATGATGACAGTCAGCCTGTTGAGCTTTATTTAGTCCAGCGTGATGAGTGTTAAATTAATGGCTTCTCCACAACGTGTTAGTGGCGGTCTCATTCCTTTCAAACCCCGTTTCAAATTTAATTCCTCAAAAAATAAAACGGAGGGGAAATTTGTTGATTCAGACAAAAAGACTCTTCAGTATCAAACACCAAGTGTTTTATTCCTCTTGTACCGCAGGAGTTTTCAAACGACTACAATTTTTATTTATTAAAGAAGGCGTCCCTCACCAGCCTCGCTTCTTTTCTCTCTATTAAACTTGCTAAGAAACCGTGAAGTCCTGAAGACTTTTTTTTTTTTTCCATGTCAAATTCAAAGTATCTCTGACTGTTATAAAGTGCCGACACTGGAGACTCCTTCCATAAAAGTTAAACAAACCTCTCCTCCTCCCTGTTATCAGTCACAGATCATGTAGAGGGTCCGCTATAGAAAGTCCTGCGCTAGTTATTTCTACAGAAACCATAACTTCATAGAAGGAGCTAAATCCCCAAATGGCTTTTCGTGTTTATCTATCTATCTATCTATCTATCTATCTATCTATCTATCTATCTATCTATCTATCTATCTATCTATCTATCTATCTATCTACACTACATAAGGTACTGTAAACCGCCAGATTCCGTTTGAGATTCAACCCCATGTATATAGATTTTTATTCGGACACTAAATCAATCGGAGTGAGCCAGAACGTTTAGGAAACCCTCATAAATTCATCCAGACATTTCTCTCACGCACACAATCTCTCCATCTCTCGTTCTCACCTCCAGTGAGTTTAACGCTCATCATAAAAGTGTCCCGGGTCTTGAATCACAGCGTCAGCCTGAATTACAATGGACTTGTCAGCAGTGTGACGTGAGCGCAACAGGATCCTGGTCAGACTGGTTGAAATCGGTTTAATTGTCTCCAACAGTGGCTTAATTTTCGAAAGAGCGAGCTGGGGGTTTTCTCTGATACTGATACGCCTGACTGTAAAAGGTGCAAAAGATCTCCTCACTCTGCATGCGCTGGGGCTTCTCCTTCTCCTTTTTGTTCTCATAAACGGGTTTATTGGAGGTGAATCAGTGAATAATACGTGGGTGTGGTGCCATGCTTCAGGCCCTGATGAGAACGCAGTGCAATAACGTTAGCGTTCTGACTGTTTTGGAAGGAGTCAGTTTTCTGTATGAGCATAAAGGCAGGGTTTTGATCATTAATGCAACAATTTTGATGTTCGTTGCTTAATGAAGTGAGCGAGATCAATCCAGATATATAGGCACGACATCGATTACTCACTTCCTGACAGCAGATAATTCATTTGACAATTCTCTCTCTCTCTCGATTACCATGTGATTTCCCTCCTGTCTTGAAGATGCTAAACTTCTAACTGATATGCGGTACTCACACTGGAGACTCATGTCTCTAAATGTTCACGTGGAGCGTCCACAGATTTCACTTCCCAGTATTTTGTATTGCCACGTTCGAGATGATCCAGTTCGGTCTCAAGATCTCCAGTGAAAATGTTCGCACATGAGGGACTGCATGGAAAACGTAAAGGAAAGCGAAGAGTCTTGGGACGGTTTGGATTCCAATAAATTAATTTCATCTGACCGGGTTTTCGAAGAAAAAACAAAATCCGAAGTTAGATGTTGTACCTGAAAGTAACCTACTTCCTTTGGAGCCAGGAAAGCTGGACACTGCAGTAACTACAGTTTGTGCAGTTAAATATTTTATAAACCAAAACTTGAAAGTATTTTCTCCTTCGCCTCCACCTCCATTCTGTTACCCTGGTGAATTGGTGATTTCTTCGGAATTAAAGTCTGTATCCGAAAGTAACCAGATGCATAGTGTTATTTATTAAACTCGTATTCTGGGGGAAAAGGTTTTTTTCTTTAATTATTATTATTTTCAGAATGGACAGATGGGGAGAGTTGGAGCAGTTCATATAGATGAAAGTCTTCCGGATTTACCCGGAAATCCGGATATTTGACAAAACTCTTGAAAATCTCCGGTTTCCCGAATGGAGAAATTTTATTTTTTGGATTTTTCAAGTTCCTAGACGCGGCGTAATACTTCGTGTCGTCCTTGCATGGGCGCGGTCCTTAAATAGCCCAAACATAGTTCATTGATTAAAGACAGGTGTTCTTTGTTAATGGCGCGCATGCCGGAGTTTGTTAGCGCGCCTTCAGGTGCACGAGCTAAGGCGCGCAGGACTGACACCGTTCTGCGCAAGCACAACACAATCGCACTAGAAAGCCTGTTCAAGCTGCCAGTGTAGCTGCAGTCTTTTTAGTTGCGAATTACGAGTATTTCCTCGTGTTAATAATTCGCCATGTCAAAACAAGCAAAACTTTCCTCCTTCTTTCGACGTGAAGAGAGGTAGCAATTTATTATATATATTTCCATCAAAGTTGCATTTTGTGGTTTCGAAGCTAAGTTTTAGTGCCGTTTCTAGAACACATCATCAAGAAAACTAGCAATGGTCATTATTTTGTTACATAATGTACTCAGGCTGCCAGTCAGTGTGTGACACACACACACACACACACACACACACACACACACACACACACACACACACACCCTGAAAAATCCTAGCTACGCCCTGATTTATATGAGAAATTTGGTCTTCATTGGTGTTTAAATTTACAGACAATATGAACTAATGTAAACTATTGGCTTCAACTCGCATAAATCTGAATTGGAAATGTTTAGTTCACTTTAGCTTCTGCAAACGCACAACTCGACTAAAAGATTGATAAACGAGGCTCAACGTCCCCAACATTGAAACCTGAAAGCTTTAGGTGGTGTTTACATTAGACCGTATCCGTCTCATTTTCGTCGCGGATGCACTGTCCGTTCACATTAAAACGCCGGGAAACGACTCCACAGGCGGAACAGCTTGAATCTGCCAGGGCCCACGTATTCAACCCATTACGTATCTGATCCGGTGCTGTGTAAACATTGAGATACGCGGATACGCTGTGCTGAGCTCTAGCTGACGTCGTCATTGGACAACGTCACTGTGACATCCACCTTCCTGATACGCTGGCGTTGGTCATGCCACGTTGGTCATGTGACGCGACTGCTGAAAAATGGCGCGGACTTCACTTCCTGCTATTTGTCCCGAATCACTGCTCGTGCGCTTCACTCGCGCGCTCTGTGAGCTGCGCAGGGCCGGAGTGCGCACCCTCCAGAGGGCACTCGCTGTTCAGGGCGGAGTGATTTGGAGCGCAGGATGCCTGCGGAGCTGAGCGTATCCGTGTATTGGTGTTGCTGTGTGCACGCGAATCGTTTTAAAAACGTTAATCTAATGATCCGCTGATACGGTCTAATGTAAACCCCACCTTAGAAACTCGAACAGACCTTTACTTTTTAACAGCACTGTTTTGGGATTTTGCTGATATTTTTCAGAGTAATGAACTGTGTAGCAGGAAAATCACCGCGTTTTCTAAACGCACTCCTGAAAATGACTCATTAACTAGGGGAATTAAATTTGATATTTTTGACATGTTAATCATTAATGTACATGAAAGAAAAAGGCTTAAAAGTTATAACTTGTTTTAGTGAAAATAAGTACTAAAATGCACAAGAATGCAGGGGTTTGCGTGTTATGTTATTAAAATATTTTCGGGGGACGTTGCCCCCCATCTTAGTTTGACTTTCAAAAGTTCAGGGTTTTTTTCTTTGCTCCACTTTCATCTCTAAGTTTATCACGTTATAGGTTTTTTCTTATGAATATAAAATGAGTTTTTGTGAAAAATGTGGGCGTGTCCCTACATGAGGATTAAGCTTATTTCATTCCTTCTTGAGAATGGAACTGTTTTGTCGAGTCGGTTTACCCCAAACCTGCCGTCTTTTCTATCGCTGTACCAGCATTGTGTTCATGCACTTCATCTGGTACAAGTTTTGATCATAAATAAAAATGAAACATGTAGGATTAAGCTCGGTATTTTATTTCTGTCCCGCGTCTCTGTGCAAAAAATGACAGGGAAAAAATATGGCCAGTATATGTGAGAAACCTAATGTTGTTGTAAGAGGGTGGAGTAAATGCTCTCTAACGCAATATGAACGTGACGCTACCTGCAAAGAATTTCACGCAATCTACAAAAGCTTGAAAAGTCGTCCCCAGTCTCCCCTGTTGAGGACTACTCATCATTCCTCTTCTGGACTTGTGGGACTTCAAATATCTTTTATGTCGTCTTTTCTTATTTACAGCCTCTTCTTTTTTTGGTCTTTGGCTCACGTGCTGGAGCAGGATCTGATTAATATGTTTGTCTTGAGCTGATGAGGTTGTGCATCAGGGGAATGTGCTGCTCTTTTGTGTGATATTTTTATATGCAGGGTTGGGTTCTCCGGTTCTCCGTAACCTTCGGCTCTGGGGTGCCGGCTTGTGATTTCAGGCGGTTGTGTTAAATCAGAGAAGGGATTTGCGTGGATATCTGACACCTCAGGTTCCATGAGAGCAGTAGTCTGGAATCTGGCTCGTATAACTTTAACTCGGGGTGGGGGGGGCCTGGATGTAGCTGTAGATACGTGACCAAAACCATGCATATCTCTGTGTGGGTGTTTAAAACATCTACTAGTTAACTTCCAGGTGTGTGTGTGTGTGTAGGATAGCGAGATGACAGTGGCAGCTATATAGCACCCTGACAGTTCAGTGTGTCTTTGGCTATTTCAAGCGAGCGACTGTCATCCTGAAAATGCTTTTCAGCAGCCTGCTTTTCAAAACAATTGTCACTAGATACTTTCTTTTACAAGGTTTTTCATGGCCCGCTGGGGATTAAAATACCTGCCGCGATGTAGTGTGTGCGGACCCGCAGGGCTCAGAACGAGCGCACGGCTGTAACGCACTCTGGTTGCAGCGGTTTACGTGCTGGCCGTGGTTGACATGAATGTCGGATGTGTTGCTGAGGTTCTTGTCAATCAAATCCCAAGCTCGAAGACCGCGCATGGGAAAAATTTAAGTTTTATAGCTAGTTAGTGTTCTATAATAAATGTAACACACTACCCATTAGGGCTGGCCGATGTGATGTAATGTAATATTTATCTCATAATAAACTGGAATTCAAGTCACTGGTTTATATTGGCGCACTTTTTTTTCCTAATAAATTATTGTTCGGCGATGCTTATTTTATGGAAGGAGTCTCCAGTGTCAGCACTTTTATAACAGTCAGAGATGAAGCTGTAACTTTCGACATCTTCAGGACAGAAGACACTGTGGTTTCTCAGTAACATGACCGGCTTTTTTTTTTTTTTTTTCTCCGAGTAACTTCGCGAGATTAAAGATGGTGGCTGGTGAGGCGAGGCAAGTTTATTTATATAGCGCATTTCATACACAGTGGCAGTTCAATGTGCTTTACAGAGGTAAAGGCAAAACAATAGAGAATAAAATTACATAAAATAAAGGGGGAAGAAGAGAAAAAAAGAATTAAACAATAGAAGTAAAAGTTCAGTAAAAAACAGCGGAATAAAAGTTAAGTCAAGTTTAAAACATGTAAAGATGATGATATTTATCAGTTAGCAGAAAGCATCTGAAAACAGCTTGGTCTAGGGCTGTGCAATTAATCGAATTTTGATCACGATTTTGATTTTTGTGTCAAACGATCTCAAAATTCATATAATCGAGTTGAAACGATTATTTTGCCATTTGTCGGGGGCGCACACTCGATACATTTCCTTCCCGCGGGCCCATGCGCAGACTTGCCGACAACACTCGTGCGGCGGAAGCAGTGTGTGCGTCTCTATGGCTCTCCACTCACGCAGCTGAAAGGAGGAGAGATTGTGAACTGTTTGGCGCGAGGTAGGCTCACAAGATGACAGAAGGAGGGCAGAATCGGTTGGTCGACAAAAAGGGACGAAAAACGTCTGTAATATGGGATCACTTTGGATTCAAAGAATCCGACGTGGAACAGAAGCGCATCGTGTGTAAGATTTGCAACAAGGTAGTATCTGCGCCTCTTGGCAACACCACAAACCTCTTCAACCACCTGAAACTGAGCCATAAAGTTATTCACGACGAAACAATAAAAAACAAACAAAAAGATAAAGCCGATGCCGCCACAACCAGCAAGACAATGCAGCCATCCATTTCAGCCACTCTCTACAATGCCACGAGTTCAGAGAGGCACAACGCACTCACAGCATCCATCGCATATTATTTAGCCAAAGACATGCAGCCTATGTACATGTGTTTTTCTGTCTTATGTCAAAAGAATATTTTTATTTTGTTTTATACATCACAAACTTAAGTTTTTCTAGACTATATTTATTTTCAGTTCGAAAGAAAGGTGAACGTAAATGATCAATAACAAAGAGGTTTTTTGTTTTAAAGAGATACTGAATAAATGCATTGTTTCAAAAAATCGTTTGAATAATCGTGATTTCAATATTGACTGGAATAATCGTGATTATTATTTTTTCCATAATCGAGCAGCCCTAGCTTGGTCTTTAATCTAGATTTGAAGCTGCTAACAGCAGGAGCATTTTTGATGTCCTCTGGCAGTTGGTTCCATAGCTGGACTGCATAGTAGCTAAAAGCTGCTTCACCACACTTTCGCTACGTTCACACTGCAAGGCTTAATGCTCAATTCCGATTTTTTTGTGAGGTCGTTCACATTAACAAATATATGCGACTTGTATGTGATCCTCAGTATGAACGAAAAGCGACCTAAAAGTGTTCCGCATGCGCATTGCAGGATACGACGATGTCACACGCAGTGAGCATGGCCAGTGTTTACGGAAGTAAAACCTTCCAAATCCAAAGGTTGCGGTATGACCCATCCAATCTAGCTTTAATAGCTGTATCCCCCCCAAATGGAAATCAGCTCCCTAACCTCTGCGTCCTTCCATTGAGAAGATTCAGAACCTTCACAGCCCGAAGCGTCCCTCGCATTGATGTCATGCGCAGGGGCGCAGATACGTTTTTTGAACTGGGGGGGACAAAAAACTGGGGGGGACAAAGCTGCCAGCAAACCAACCCCAACCCCGAGATGCCTGTCAAACTTGTGGGTTACCATAGCAACCAAGCTCGAGCTCGCAACCTGTGCAGTCTGCGCAGCTCAACCAACCGAATATCAGTCTTTGTTTTGTTTTATGTGAATTCTTGCAACTATGTATACACTGCTGTGCACCTCAATAAACCGAATGGTAATTAGTCTTTTGATTTTTCCGTGAGGTTTGCCTTATGCAAAGAAAGACAGCATAGACGTTTTTTCCTCCCTATAAGTGGGGGGGACCGAACGAGGTGAATTTAAATCTGGGTGGGACGAGTCCCACCCTCTATCTGCGCCCGTGATTATGCGCCATGTTGTTGTAACTTTTTTTGAGAGACCCGCCGCCTACTTCAGCGCAGAATAGTGACGTTTGTGGCTTGTTGATGACGTGTAAGTCGGATGAATGCGACCTGGCGGTTCAGACTGAAGTCGCATATGAAAAGAGCGGATAGGGATCGGAATTAGGACCACATATCCAAACGGCCTGGGTTGGATTTGAAAAAATCGGATCTGTGTCGTTCATATTGTCAATAAAAGATCGGATACAGGTCACATATGGGCGAAAAGATCGGATTTGAGTCACTTCAGCCTGCAGTGTGAACGTAGCCTTTGTTTTAACAACAGGTTTTAACAGTAAATTTTTCTGCTGCGATCTGGTAGATCTGATTGGGTTAGGCCGCTGCAACATATCAGAGAGGTAATTGGGCCCTGTACCATTTAGAGATTTGTACACCAGCAGCAATGCTTTAAAGTCAATTCTGTAGCTTACTGGAAGCCAGTGAAGGGACCTTAGAATTGGAGTAATGTGCTCTGTTCTTTTTGTTCGTGTGAGAACCCGAGCCGCTGCATTTTGAACCAGCTGAAGTCGTTTGATGGTCTTTTTTGTCAGGCCTGTGAAAAGGCCATTGCAGTAGTCAACCCTACTAGAGATGAAGGCATGTATAAGTTTTTCCAGATCATTTTTTTGACACAAGTCCTCTTAGTTTGGAAATGTTTTTTAGGTGATAAAATGGCGTTTTAGTGATTGCTTTCATGTGCCGGTCAAAGTTTAGCTCGCTGTCAATGAAAACACCAAGATTTTTAACCATATCTTTTGTTTTAATCCCCTTTGTGTCAAGAATAGTGCTAATCCTGAGTCTTTCATCTTTTTCCCAAATAGAATTACTTCTGTTTTATCTGTGTTCAGCTGAAGAAAATTGTGACATCCAGTTGTTGATTTGGTCGATACACTGGTCGAGACATTCAAGGGGGGCATAATCATTAGGTGATAGAGCAAAATAAATTTGGGTGTCATCTGAATAGCAAGTGATACAAAATTGAGTTGTTCTTGATAATTTGTCCAAGTGGGAGCATATAAAGGTTGAATAGTAATGGTCCAAGAATCGACCCCTGGGGACACCACAGGTCAAGGACATTGATGTTGAGGTACAATTTCCCATGGTAACAAAGAAGCTTCTAAGTATGATTTTAGCCAATTGATAACTTTACCAGTCAACCCAACCCAGTGTTCAAGTCCATATAGCAGTATGTTGTGATCAACAGTATCAAAAGCTGCACTGAGGTCCAGTAACACCAGGACCGATGTTTTGCCTGCATCAGTATTAAGACGTATGTCATTTATCACTTTAATCAGCGCTGTTTCAGTGCTATGATTGGCACGAAATCCTGACTGAAAGTTATCAAAACAGCTGTTTGATATCAAGAAGGCAGTTAATTGATTGAAGACAATTTTTTCAAGGATTTTCCCGATGAATGGTAGATTTGATGTTGGCCTGTAGTTGTTCAATACTGAAGCATCCATATTATTATTTTTAAGTAGGGGCTTTACAACGGCTTTTTTCAGGGACACAGGAACAATGCCAGTCTCTAGAGGATTTCAACGTGACGTCACAGGTGACGTGACGCCTCGGTGTCCGCCATTTTGAAGGTCAAGCTAGCTAATGTCAACAACAGTAGCTAGTATGTTACTGTAGCAATGTTTACGTTCAGTCATTTGGATGACTGTTAAAACCTTTCAGTCTCAAGTTTTTCCTTTACTGTATTTACTAGTTTACTGAGCTAGCGCGCTCGCTCCCAGCCTGCCCGAGCTAGCGCGCTCGCTCCCAGCCTGCCCGAGCACGCTAGCTCAGTAAACTAGTAAATACAGTAAAGGAAAAACTTGAGACTAAAAGGTTTTAACAGTCATCCAAATGACTGAACGTAAACATTGCTACAGTAACATACTAGCTACTGTTGTTGACATTAGCTAGTGCTAACAGCTAGCTGCTAGTGCACTACTACAACTACACCGACCCTAATAATACAGTTCTTGGTCATTGCCTGGTAACAGCAAATTTATAACGGGCCATGTCTCAACAGACTAAGAAGTTATTTCAATGACATTTAATAACATTTTGTTTATCCTGAGGACCGAAAGTAAATGAAAATGTGAACAAACCTTAGCTGTAATAAGATGGCGACCACCGGCTCCAGGGACGACCCGCTGATGCAGGCATGTTACCCAGCCTGGTTTTTAACGACATAGGTATGGACCCTTTTCACGTGACGTCACGACAAACGCGGCCGCCATTTTGGACATGTGCTACCAGTAGTTTACCACAGCCAGCATTGAGGAACGGCAGCAAAGAAAGTGTTTATTTTCAGCAAGACTTCCATCATGCCACTATATTGTTGTGCACCTGGATGTAGTAACCATCAACAAACAAGACAAGGGTTATCATTTTATCAGATCCCGACGGAGAAGATGGATAGCGGCCATTAACAGATTGGCAGCCCTCGGCATACCAACGCTTGTGTAGTGACCACTTTGTTGGAGGTAAGACGAATAAAATTAGCCAGAAAAGGCATTACATTGCTGTTAACATTCTGTGGCGGCGAGTGTGTAACCAAATAGGCTAAAATAGCCCATTGTAACCTCTTTGTTCTTCTGTAGTAGCTATTAGCTAACGACATTAGCTAGCGTTGTGTTCCTTTGCTGTTGGTAGACTGTAGGACAGATCAGAGGCAGTGTTCTACAAACAGCGCTTAATTTGAGGGGGAGCAAGCCGGAGCGCGCTCCGGAACCTCGGGCGTTGGCTCCGGCAGCTATTTACACTGGATCCGGTGATCCGACACCTCTTTTGACTATGTAACAACAAAAAAAAAAGATTGTCTTAGGCTTGCCATCCTTCCACTTGCGAGTGGTAAGTGATGTGCGCTGGGATCACACACACAGCGGCTCAGTCCCGAATCGTGGCTCGTGCGCTTCACTCGCGCGCTGTGTGAGCTGCGCAGGGCCGGAGTGCGCACCCTCCAGAGGGCACTCGCTGTTCAGGGCGGAGTGATTTGGAGCGCAGGATGCCTGCGGAGCCGAGCGTATCCGTGTATTGGTGTTGCTGTGTGCAGACGAATCGTGTATTGGTGTTGCTGTGTGCACACTAATCGCTTTTAAAAACGTTAATCTGATGATCCGCTGATACGGTCTAATGTAAACATGGGCTAAGTGTTCAAAACAAGAGGAACATGTATTTGTCTCTTAAATCCAGGCCGTTCCCTGTAATCTGTCACAACGGTTGGAGAAAGTAATGGCAAATAGTGAGTGCACAAACCATAGAAGGTAAACTGTACACAGCGCCAGGGCAGTGTGATGGTATGTCTACTTTTAGATTGTGTTAGCTTATCAATGAACACACTCATCACTCGACGAGTTTCACGTCTTTACGACGGATACTTAAATGTGTGTTAGGTATTATTGTTGCAGTCTAAGCAGTCATTGTAGCAGCTAGATGAGCGAGAACCGAAAGGGTCTGTGCCATAAACCGTTATTTCTGTACGGCGTTGCTAATGTGTCGTTACTGTTGTTATTTCTCCCTCTGTAAATGCCCTACGTCGCTGGATAGCGAAGGTGTTTTCTGCATCTCGCTCCTTTTTCTTTTATGTTTTTTCCCTGGTATTTCCCACACGCCTGACTGCAGATCAGGAAGACCACCCACGCTGCAAAGCCAGAAAAAGATAGCCTGGTAACGTGTACGGATCACGTACACCAGCATCATTGATTTTCTGGTGATATCGCTTCTTACTCGCGTCATCTAGGCCAGATAAAATACTCGACAATGAGACTTCATGATCAACAGCATATCGCTACCGGTAGTCGCCATATTTGTGACCGTCAAAATGGCGCCGGCTACTTGTTGACATGGCAACGGTCACATGGGTCGAAAACCTCTCTAGGGATGTATTTATGATCTGAAGCACATCTGTAATTATAAGGTGAAGAACAGACTTAAAGTTGGTGGGCAGAATGTCCAATTCAGATGTTGAGGAACTGAGATTTTGTACAGGTTTTTTTTTTTTCTCAAGAGTCTCATAATCAGTTAAACAAAATTCTGACATTGTGTTGAAATTGTCTGTCTGTGTCACTGGTGATTGCAGCTTTTCAGTTATTTGCAACCGAGATATATTATGAGCAATATTCTGCCGTATTTTATCAATTTTACCTTTTGAAGAAGGATGCAAACTCATTGCATTTATTAACTGAGAGAAGTTCAGGTGCTAATTGTGGTGGGGGATTAGTTAGCTTCTCTACTGTTGAAAATAGCACACAGGCATTGTTCATATTCCTGTCGATAATGTTGGAGAAGAAAGACTGTCTTGCTTTACCAATTTCATAATTCTATTTACAAAGCATCTCTTTATGGATTTGATAATGGATGTGAAGTTTAGATTTGCGCCATTTTCTTTGTCTTTCTACATTCTCTCTTTAGCAAACAAGTGTTTGCTAAAGGAAACTGTAGGAAGCAACTGTTTTGTTTTTTTTATAGCGGCTATAACATAAGCAAGAACTTGAAGCAACTTCATAGCGTGTCTATATATGGATTTAAAAAAAAAAAAGTATTGTTCATTAATAATTAAAAATTGTAGCAGTTGGCAAATCACTGTGATAACGGAGGAATAAAACATGCTGATATGGGGAAAAATAATCAACTTGAAGTATAATAGTGCAACAGTAATGGTTGCAGCGTGGGTTTGTTTGAGTGATTTTTAAACCTCCGTGTGTGTGTGTGTGTGTGTGTGTGTGTGTGGTTATCGGTCAGTCAGCCAAGAACAAACGTGAGCCGGAGACGATCCTCCCAGCCTGCTGCACATTACAGCCTCTGATTCACCGGCCTGTTTAATTACACACTGCATAAAGACCGGGTATGAGAGCTGAGCACGATCCTCAACGCCGTCTTAAAGGGATAGTCGGATTTGTGATATTACCTCATCACCCGTAGAGGGGGGAGAAAACCTTTTTAGCATTTCATTCTCAGGCATTCGTGCATGTCAGAAAGACAACGTGTGACAAATATGTCACAAAATGAAATGCTTTGTGTTTGGAGTCGATTGGCTGAATAATGGTAGTGTTTGTCATCGACATGAAGTTTAAAAAAAAAAAAAATCCTAATGTTGAGACATTTTCCTATCTGAACTATCACTAATAAAAGGATTAAATCGTTTCCAGGCCCTCAAGAAAATCTGTCTTTGTCGTTGAGTGGTGAGCGTAAGGCCCCAGTTGTTGCAGGCGTATCTCCCGGCTCGGAGGAGTTTCACCCCCAGCCGCGCAGTGTTTAATTAGACTTGGATGTTTTGGAGCGGTATGTGTTTAAAGATGAGCTCCCCTTCATCATTCCTGAGCCATGGTCAAACGACTTGTCTTTCACCAGTGTTGTCCTCCGGTGTCTCAGGCTGTCCCTGCTGTCATAACACTCGCTCACGCACGCGCGCGCACACACAGACGGGGTTATGGAAAACCTGGTGCACATACCCAAAGTCAACACCGTGCACGCTGACACATTCGTGCACGCTGTCTGGAAATGAACATCTGATGAATGGGTACAAACGTGTGTTTGTAGTGAGGAAGTTTCTTCTGACGATCTCCTCAGTGTGGAGGTGGATTCCTCTGCTGACATAACAAGGAGGGATGAGTTGTTTCAAAAAAATAAATAAATAAACAACCCCACAGATTGGCTCTGTTGCAAACTAATGAGCGCCCCTCTCTCTCTCTCTCTCTCTCTCTCTCTCTCTCTGTATGTGTGTGTGTGTGTGTTTGTGGGTGACCTTGGCTGTATTTGTTAATGCGCAGGGCTGTTCTGTAATTACTCAAACCTGACCCCTTGCTTCCCCCCACGAGGCATTTGGCACCTCATAAAGGGTGCTTAAGGCCGCTCCAATTTCAAGGAGTGGAGCCCATACGCTCTGAAATAGCACCGTCCTTGTCCATGATGAGGATGCAAATGGTGTGTGTGTGTGTTAAGCATGGCTGGCAGCAGCTTGTTCGATTGCTGTTGACAGGCTGCAGGACGACACCCCCCTCTTTTTGCTCTGTCCAGCTTTAGCTTATTGCCCCCATGTCCACCTGTCGGAGTCCCTCTCGTGTAGAGGTCACCCCTCACGCCTCCTGCGTGTGAATCACACCGAAATCCACAGCTCCTTAAATAGTGACGGGCATCTGGAGTCATTTTGTCAGTACACACTCAAACACCAAATAAAACGATCAATGTGACGTGCGTTTTAATTTATTCACATGTCAGAAGGTGTTTTATTTTTAGTTTTCGCTCGCTATAAATGGATAAAATGTACGACTGCGCTCTTTCCTCATTAAAAACCGTCATCGCTGGCAAAGAACACGTCGTGGTAAAAGAGGAATAAAACACCTGAGGATGTTATAAGAAACTCCAGGGTGGGAACAGTCAAGTCAAGTTTATTTGTATAGCGCTTTTAACAATAAACATTGTCGCAAAGCAGCTTTACAGAATTTGAACGACTTAAAACATGAGCTAATTTATCCCTAATCTATCCCCAATGAGCAACGACGGTGGCAAGGAAAAAACTCCCTCAGACGACATGAGGAAGAAACCTCGAGAGGAACCAGACTCAAAAGGGAACCCATCCTCATTTGGGCAACAACAGACAGCCTGACTATAACATTAACAGTTTTAACATGAGGACAGTTTTGTTGATGTTATAAACTCTTCATTGATGGAAACTTGAGTGCAAAACTGTTCATGACAACTGCAGTCCTAAAGTTAGCAAGTCAACTGTAGTCCTCAGCCATAAAAGCATTACTGTAAGAGTCCAGAGCGTCCTCCAGGTGTAACTTTCAACTGTCCTCATGGGGCCGTCCTTCACAGGAGCGATGCGATAAAACTCCGACCAGACACAGGGCACCAGGATGGATCAAGCAGGTCCGAGGGGCAGAAGAGGCCAGCATCTCAATCCCAGGACCAACATGTAACTCAGAGGGACAGATTGGGGGGGAGAAAGAAAGAGTAAAGGCCAATTTATGCTGACAACGCAGTCCTCGCAGATGGTGTCTGCGTAGCCCCCCCACCTTCGCAGACGCTCTGCACGCACCTCCCAAAAATTGTGACCACCGCAGAAGCCTCGCAGACAGCGTCGCAGACAAGAGGGCTCTGATTGGTCCACTCTACATCCGCTGTACACGCACTTCCGCTTCCCTACTTTCCCGGTTTGGTTTGTTTTCACGACCGCCATTTTTAAAAACATGAGCGAAGATGTAGCAGCACGAAGAGCGGTTGATCGAGGAAGTGAGGAAGTACGTACATCTATACGACTCCAGTTCTAGTCATTATAAGTAACCGGAGGATAAACACTCCACTAACCACACCCACCAACTACTCCTAGCGATTTCGTGACTTCGCGCCCCCTTGCGTTGTGGCGGTGAATAACATCGCGCACGCCTATTACTCCCCGCTCAACGATAAATTACAACTGTCTGCGAAAAGCTATCTGCGAAAGCCTTGTCGCAAGAGCATGCAGAGGCCCTGACTCTGTTCCATCACACCGGCCCATCGCTGATCATTTTTCCTGTAACAGAATGATGCACTGTGCTTTTATGTCCGATTTTACTTCTCAGAGTCGACTTACGCATCCGACCATGCAACCTTTTTGTAGGACGTACATCCCCATGTTATGAGAACTTGTTTAATTCCAGTTTCAACTTGGTCGGAAAGTATTGGCGCCCCACAGTCTGTACAAAGCCAGAGAATATCAGTGCGTCAATGACTACGTTTACATGCACGTCCAAATCGAGCTGCTGTTGGTAATCGAGCAAAGGGTCCCAGCAGGGGTGCCAGAGAAATCCAATCCTACATGCACAAGTGAAATCGGGCTATTGTGCAAGGTTCATTGTGCACCCGAGCCACACGTGGCGCTACACGCCCCATCGTGTTGGTACACTTCCGGTTGTTGTCATGAAGAAGAGCTAAAGTGTTGCCAGATACTGCTGACGTTTTCCAGCCCAAAACATGTTCAAATCCGCTAAAATGCACTTAAAACCCCCAATCTGGCAACACTAGCAGTTCCGTGTTCAAGCTGTTCGGCTTGCTCTAACAGACTATGGCTACAAACTGTCCGGCGCAGACCACTGTTTTGTAAGACAACTTATTTTGCACAATAATATTTTTCTAAAGTCCATTTTTTGCTTACAAAAAATTTTTTATTTTTTGCTTACAATTTAACTTATGTCTTAATAAACACACAAAAAGGTCAATTGTTTTGTTTTTATTGACATTCTTCAGATGTTGGACATATATATATATATATATATATATATATATATATATATATATATATATATATATACATATACACACACACACACACACACATATATATATACAATGACTTGTTTATGTACACAATTCACAGCTATGCAACAGCTGTACAGATGTATTTGGTGATACAGTAAGTGAGCTAAATTTTAACAGTGCAAACAATGCCACAAAAAGAAAAGATTCATGCCGTTGTCATGATTCGTTGTCATGCCGACCGAGGCTGTTGTGTTTCCCGCTTGTGGTCTCGTCACTCGTCACTTCCGGAAGTAGCTCGACAACTAGCTCGATAGGGTATACATGCACAAAGTAGCTCAGCAGAAATCGCATAAACTAGGTCGTGTAGCTCGATTCCGAGAAATCAAGTTCGGTTCAATTTCAGCCGAATTAAGGTGTATACATGGCATTTTGAACTTCGATTTCAGTCGAGCAACGGCAGAAATTCGATTCTCTCTCTGTGCATGTAAACGTAATGAATCTTGTACACTGTTCAACCAGACCCAGCTCATGCCTGTCTACTCAAAAATTATTTTAACTGTCTATCCGTCTCCTTTTAGCACTTTTTATTTCTATTCTATTCTTTCTTCTGTTCTCTAGGGTTTTTTTTTTTTGTTCTGTGACAGCTGCAGCTGACGTAGGTCCCAATCTACAGCTGGACACCCCTCCTACTCCCTTTTTTCCTTCTCTCTCTCTCTCTCTCTCTCTCTCTCTCTCTCTCTCTGTGGTGCGCTCACTCTCTCCGTTATGCAGGCCACCGGTGATTAAGGCCATTAGGCGTTATTATGACTTGGCTGGTGTGTGGGTTTGGAGCCCCATTTCAGTGCAGCTAATAGCCCTCTTAGCCAATTATCCTCCATTTAAAAGCAAATCACCGAGGCTTTTTCTTTTCCCTATTGCTAAGTGTTGAATTACTGAATAGATTTGCTAATTAAATTCTTTGTGTGTTTGGCGTGTCACTATGCCTGCTGTCGAGCAAGTGTCCGTAATGTACCCAGTTTCATAGTATTGTTAGTTTAACAGTTATTTCGTGTGTGTGTGTATTTTATAACCATATATACATTTTAAGTGTGTGTGTGAGATCTTGATATATTTTCTCGTTCCTTTTCAGATCCTAATGCGCACCAAAGACATGGTTCAGAAGGTGAGTTGAGATCATCTGTGAATTGCTTCTTAATGTGTTTGTGGTGATTATCTCAGAGTGTAAACGTGTTGTTAACTGTTATTGCACAGATGAGTCTGGATGTGATTTACGGAGACACCGACTCCATCATGATCAACACCAACAGCTCCAACCTGGACGAGGTCTTCAAACTGGGCAACAAGGTAGCTGGAGAACCCCGTCACCATGGTCAATGTATTGTATTAATTTCAGATTTGTGTGTGTGTGTTGTCCTGCAATGGACTGATGTCTTATCCATGGTGTGTATTACCTGTTCCTACCCAAAATTTGACCCCGGTTCCCCTGCGTCCTCAACAGGACAATAGTCAGCACTTCTAGAAAATGAACGAGGACAAATTTCATGTCTAAATCCTATTCAAAATTTTCAAACTATTTATTCATGTAAACGCCTAAAATACATATCTGACACGTTTGGTCGACTTGCATTGGTTGATAGAAACACCCTTTCTTTATTTTTTGCTCAATGAGACTTGACACTTTTTATAGTTTAAAAAAAAAACCAGCTCTGAGTAAACACAAGCAATTTGTCTTATACTTTTTACCCCTCCGCTGGCCAAAAGGTCCGAAGGAGGATCATGTCATGGGAAGGGTGCTCACCTTCTGAAATCAACTCCTCTCACAATTTTTGGAGGAATTTCACCAAACTTGGCTTTGTTATATGTCGGTAATACACATTGTTATTTTGTTCAATTGGGTCGCATTTTCCCAGAGTTACAGCCCTTGATTAACAACATTATACTTTGACAATTTAATGAAGGTGTGGGGTTTTTTTTTTTCCTTCTGACATCAACTCCTCTCACAATTTTTGGATGAATTTCTTGAAGCTTGGCAAAAGGCCTTCTTATATGATGGTGATACGCAGATTGCAATTTAATTTCGTTTGTGAAAATTTTCCCAGAGTTTTGACCCTTGATTAAATAACTTTGACAATTCCATAAGGGTGTAGGTTCTTCTGAAATCAACTCCTCTCACAGTTTGTGGAGGAATTTCACCAAACTTGGCAAAAGGCTTTGTTATATGACAGTTATACACAGATTGAAATTTCGTTTAATTTGGGTAAATTTTCCCAGAGTTATGCCCTTGATTATTAACAAACTTGTACTTTGGCAATTTCATCAAGGTGTGCTTGCTTTCTGAACTCAACTTCCCGCACAATTTTTATCCCCTGCTGGCCGAAAGGCCAGAACGGGGATTACATCGTGGCGATGTCCGTCCGTCCCGGGAAGGGTACTCACCTTCTGAAATCAACTCCTCTCACAGTTTGTGGAGGAATTTCACCAAACTTGGCAAAAGGCATTGTTATATGTCGGTAGTACGCATATTTGTTATTTTGTTCAATTCGGTCGCATTTTCCCAGAGTTACAGCCCTTGATTAACAACGTTTATACAACCCCGATTCCAAAAAAGTTGGGACAAAGTACAAATTGTAAATAAAAACGGAATGCAATGATGTGGAAGTTTCAAAATTCCATATTTTATTCAGAATAGAACATAGATGACATATCAAATGTTTAAACTGAGAAAATGTATCATTTAAAGAGAAAAATTAGGTGATTTTAAATTTCATGACAACAACACCTCTCAAAAAAGTTGGGACAAGGCCATGTTTCCCACTGTGAGACATCCCCTTTTCTCTTTACAACAGTCTGTAAACGTCTGGGGACTGAGGAGACAAGTTGCTCAAGTTTAGGGATAGGAATGTTAACCCATTCTTGTCTAATGTAGGATTCTAGTTGCTCAACTGTCTTGGGTCTTTTTGTCGTATCTTCCGTTTTATGATGCGCCAAATGTTTTCTATGGGTGAAAGATCTGGACTGCAGGCTGGCCAGTTCAGTACCCGGACCCTTCTTCTACGCAGCCATGATGCTGTAATTGATGCAGTATGTGGTTTGGCATTGTCATGTTGGAAAATGCAAGGTCTTCCCTGAAAGAGACGTCGTCTGGACGGGAGCATATGTTGCTCTAGAACCTGGATATACCTTTCAGCATTGATGGTGTCTTTCCAGATGTGTAAGCTGCCCATGCCACACGCACTAATGCAACCCCATACCATCAGAGATGCAGGCTTCTGAACTGAGCGCTGATAACAACTTGGGTCGTCCTTCTCCTCTTTAGTCCGAATGACACGGCGTCCCTGATTTCCATAAAGAACTTCAAATTTTGATTCGTCTGACCACAGAACAGTTTTCCACTTTGCCACAGTCCATTTTAAATGAGCCTTGGCCCAGAGAAGATGTCTGCGCTTCTGGATCATGTTTAGATACGGCTTCTTCTTTGAACTATAGAGTTTTAGCTGGCAACGGCGGATGACACGGTGAATTGTGTTCACAGATAATGTTCTCTGGAAATATTCCTGAGCCCATTTTGTGATTTCCAATACAGAAGCATGCCTGTATGTGATGCAGTGCCGTCTAAGGGCCCGAAGATCACGGGCACCCAGTATGGTTTTCCGGCCTTGACCCTTACGCCCAGAGATTCTTCCAGATTCTCTGAATCTTTTGATGATATTATGCACTGTAGATGATGATATGTTCAAACTCTTTGCTATTTTACACTGTCGAACTCCTTTCTGATATTGCTCCACTATTTGTCGGTGCAGAATTAGGGGGATTGGTTTCCCATCTTTACTTCTGAGAGCCGCTGCCACTCCAAGATGCTCTTTTTATACCCAGTCATGTTAATGACCTATTGCCAATTGACCTAATGAGTTGCAGTTTGGTCCTCCAGCTGTTCCTTTTTTGTACCTTTAACTTTTCCAGCCTCTTATTGCCCCTGTCCCAACTTTTTTGAGATGTGTTGCTGTCATGAAATTTCAAATGAGCCAATATTTGGCATGAAATTTCAAAATGTCTCACTTTCGACATTTGATATGTTGTCTATGTTCTATTGTGAATACAATATCAGTTTTTGAGATTTGTAAATTATTGCATTCCGTTTTTATTTACAATTTGTACTTTGCCCCAACTTCTTTGGAATCGGGGTCGTACTTTGACGATTTCATGAAGGTGTGTTTTCCTTCTGACATCAACTCCTCTCACAATTTTTGGACGAATTTGCCGAAGCTTGGTAAAAGGCCTTGTTATATGATGGTAATACGGAGATTGCGGTTTAATTACGTTTGTGAAAATTTTCCCAGAGTTTTGACCCTTGATTAAATCACTTGTACTTTGACAATTAAATGAGGGTGCACGTTCTTCTGAAATCAACTCCTCTCACAGTTTGTGGAGGAATTTCACCAAACTTGGCAAAAGGATTCTTTGTTATATGACCGTTATACGCAGATTGAAATTTCATTCAATTCAGTCGCATTTTACCGGAGTTATGGCCGAGTCGCCAGCAGGGGATATTGTGCTCTCAGAGCACTCTCTTGTTCCATATATTTTAAAATTATCTGTGAAGGTTCTAGATCAGGACTAATGGGATGTGTGGTTACAGGAAAATAATCCACGACTAGTAGGTGTGATATGACCCGAAACGAAGCCCAAAGTTGATTATTTTCCCATAACGCATGTCCCTGAAGTGTTTTATTCCTATTATACTGCAGCAATTTGTTAGGGGGGGAAAGTGTAAACTCCTCCGTCCTGAAAATGTCCGAAAACCTCTGATAGTTTTCCCTATATATTGTGAGCATAGAGTAATTATAAACTATTTTTTCCAAATAATTTGTCACGCCTACTCTGCTGTATATAATATCAGACCGAGAGCTGGTTGTATGATTAGACTGCGTTTGTTATCAGGTGAAGAGTGAGGTGAATAAACTGTACCGACTGCTGGAGCTCGACATTGACGGCGTGTTTAAGTCCCTGTTGCTGCTGAAGAAGAAGAAGTACGCCGCCCTGATGGTGGAGCCGCAGGGAGAGGGACGCTACACCACTAAGCAGGAGCTGAAAGGCCTGGACATCGTGCGCAGGGACTGGTGCGACCTCGCCAAGGAGTGCGGCAAGTCAGTGCAGATCTGTCGGGGGTTTTCTTACCTCGTTCACACAATAATACATTTTTCAATTTAATGATGATTCTTATTTTTTAATAAAAAAGATGCAAGTGAAATTTATGGTGTTTAAATGTATGTGAGCGAGTAAGTAACAGTCGCTAAAGCCGTTACTTTAAAGGTAAAAATGGTCGATTTCTGAAGTAAAGAAAATCCCAAGGAGGAAAGAATCATGATTTTATTATAAAGTGGTAAATAATTGTAGCCATAGCCGTGTTTCCTTTCCACTTTGGACATCTAGCACTTCTTAAATTTTGTTATCGAACACAGAATAGCTGTGGTTTGCCATTAGTTGTCACACGTTTATTATTAGTAATAATGTTTTCTTATTTTTTTTCGTGGTCCAAATCCTGCGCTCTGATTGGCTGGCAAGCGGGTCCGTATCCTACGGTACGGACCCCAGTTACGGACCTCTGGCGACTCGCTCGTTCACAACAACAACAAACATGGTAGAATTTTTTGTCAACATTTTTTTTTTTTTTTAAATAAGATTTATAAGATTATCAAAAATCTTATAAATTTTTGCCAGCATTTCTCAGGAGAATAGCATTAATTTTACAGCATGGATAGCGATAACGACAGTGTTCACAGCGAAAGCGAGTTTTCCTACCCTGAGGAAGAAGAAATAAAATAAAACATTTCAGGAGAAAGCTAAAAACCTGTAATTTGCTAACGCAGAGCAAAAACATGGCTGAATCCTGAATGACTCCTATTTGTATAAATAGGGGACTACATAGGCAGCAAAATGTAGGTTTGTTTTTTTTTTCCTGCCATGGAAGTGCACTTGTATACCGCGGAGGAATCCATTTGCATTACAGCCGTGAATGAGGATTCAAAATGGCGGCTTGGCTCGGTTTTCCCTTTCGGGCGCTCTCGTTTTCTGTTAGAATTTGGTAAAGAAAAAAATAAATATTATTTACCAGCTTAAAGGAACAGTCCACCGTATTTCCATAATGAAATATGCTCTTATCTGAATTGAGACGAGCTGCTCCGTACCTCTCCGAGCTTTGCGCAACCTCCCAGTCAGTCAGACGCAGTCAGACGCGCTGTCACTCCTGTTAGCAATGTAGCTAGGCTCAGTATGGCCAACGGTATTTTTTGGGGCTGTAGTTAGATGTGACCAAACTCTTCCGCGTTTTTCCTGTTCACATAGGTTTATATGACCAGTGATATGAAACAAGTTCAGTTACACAAATTGAAACGTAGCGATTTTCTATGCTATGGAAAGTCTGCACTATAATGACAGGCGTACTAACACCTTCTGCGTGCTTCGACAGCGCATTGATACAGAGCTCAGATATCAATGCGCTGCCGAAGCGCGCAGAAGGTGTTAGTACGCCTGTCATTATAGTGCAGACTTTCCATAGCATAGAAAATCGCTACGTTTCACTTTGTGTAACTGAACTTGTTTCATGTCACTGGTCATATAAACCTATGTAAACAGGAAAAACGCGGAAGAGTTTGGTCACATCTAACTACAGCCCCAAAAAATACCATTGGCCATACTGAGCCTAGCTACATTGCTAACAGGAGTGACAGCGCGTCTGACTGCGTCTGACTGACTGGGAGGTCGCGCAAAGCTCGGAGAGGTACGGAGCAGCTCGTCTCAATTCAGAGAAGAGCATATTTCATTATGGAAATACGGTGGACTGTTCCTTTAAGGTCGGTCTGTATGGTGAAATACTGTGACCTCGGCCTTAAATACTGACCTCAGCCCAGAGGGCCTCGCTCAGTACTTTCAAGACCTCGGTCACGGTATTTCACAATACGGACCTCCCAGCTGGTAAATAACACATTTTATATATATATATATATATATATATATATATATATATATATATATATATATATATATATATAAACATCTATCTTTTGATGCTCTTTTTTTTTTTTATTAACATTCAGCCAAAGCAGATTTAATAAATATGCTGTATATATTTTTAAAAATACAAAACAACTTCTGGAAATTAAAAAAAAAAAAAGCTGTCTTTACACATGTAAGTTTTTACGAGATACTGATCAGCCTCATAGAAAGACTCGAACTGGGATTTAGCACACATTTGGGAAGATTTGCCCAAATCCTTCACAAGCATTGGTCTATATGGTAGATCAACCAAACTTCAGCTACCAGTGAGCTCCCTTGTGGAGGGATATAAAGTGTCTAAGGCCAGGCTCTTTATGACCCTGAAAGACTCAAGTGATTAGAAGATCAGCAAGGCGGGCATTCAGGTCTAAACAAGAAGGAAGTGGTCTGCTGTTCAGGCACTGGAACAAGCTGAGAGCGGTTTGAGACATCAAGACATTGTCGGGATAATAAATGTGGGCAGAGAAGGATTAGGAGTGAGACAGCAGTTGCGTTGGGACCGTGCAGACAGACACGAGCACAGATCCATGGTGCAGATGGAGATGAGAGGAAGAGGTGAGGGCAGCAGGGTCAGTTCAGATGTCACTACAGGGTGGTTGGAACAAGTGGAACATACCAGAACGTAAGCTGGCGTGGTCAGAGTTGTGGCGGTATGAACCACTACAGCTCTGTTTCCTGCTTTGCTCTGTTTGCCCCAGCAAACCTCCAAAGATGGAAGCTGATGGAAGACCCATCAGGCCAGCTGTGTGGAGAAAGAGGCACACTCCGGCATATCCTATCTTCATGCAGGTTAGCTCTTTCACAAGGACACTACAGATGGTGCCACGATCAGGTGCTAAGAGTGCTGGCAGATATCTTTGAGAGGGAACGCCGTAAAGTTAGAAGCCCACATAGCATAGGACTCCATTTATATATCCTTTGTGAAGGAAGGAACAAAGAAGACTACAACAGTCAGCAATCCTAGTCTACTGCAAGAAGGAAATAACTGGGAGATGTGAGTAGACTTGGGAAGGGAACTTGTCTTCCCTGATGTGGTGCATGCTAACCTCTAGCCAGATGTAGTTCTTTGTTCACAATCTCCCAGAAGGATTGTACTTGGGAAGAGAAAATAAAACCCCAATTCCAAAAATGTTGGGACGCTGTGTAAACTGTAAATAAAAACAGAATGCGATAATTTGCAAATCATGAAAACCGTATAGTTCATTGAAAATAGTACAAAGACAACATATCAAGTGTTGAAACTGAGAAATTTTGTTGTTTTTTGAAAAATATATGCTCATTTTGAATTTGATGTCAGCAACACATTTCAGAAAAGTTGGGACAGGGGCGTGTTTACTACTGTGTTGCATCACCTCTACTTTTAACAACACTCTGTAAACGTTTGGGAACTGAGGAGACCGATTTGCTGTAGATCTGAAAGAGAAAGGTTGTCCCGTTCTTTTCTGATATACACTTTCAGTTGCTCAACAGTTCGGGGTCTCCTTTGTTGTATTTTGCACTTCATAATGTGCCAAATGTTTTAACTGGGAGACAGGCCTGGACTGCAGCAGGCCAGTTTAGCACCCGGACTCTTACTACCGAGCCATGCAGGTGTAATATGTGCAGAAAGTGGTTTGTCGTTATCTTGCTGAAAGAAGGAAGGCCTTCCCTGAAAAATATTTAGTCTGGATGGCAGCATATTGCTCTGAAACGTGAATATATCATTCAGCATTAATGATGCCTTCCCAGATGTACAAGCTACCTTGTGCACTAATGCGCCCTCATACCATCACAGATACTGGATTTTGAACTGTGCGCTGATAACAAGCCGGATGGTCCCTCTCCTCTTTAGCCTGGAGGACGTGGTGTCCATGATTTCAAAAAATAATTTCTACTTTTGATTCATCAGACCTCGGGACAGTTTTCCACTTCGCCTCAGTCCATCATAAAAGAGCTCGGGCCCAGAGAAGGGGGCGGTGTTTCTGGATATTGTTTATATCTGGTTTTAACTTGCATTTGTGGATGCAGTAATTAACTGTTTTCACAGACGATGGTTTTCTGAAGTGTTCCTGAGCCCATACAGTGATTTCCACTAGAGACACGTGTCTGCTTTTAATGCAGTGTCTCCTGAGGGTCTGAAGATCACAGGCATCCAGTGTCAGTTTTCAGCCTTGTCTCTTGCCTACAGAGATTTCTCCAGATTCTCTGAATCTTTTAATGATATTATGGACCATAGATGATGTGATCCACAAATTCTTTGTGGTTTTACATTGAGGAACGTTATTCTTAAATTGTTGTGCTGTTTGCCCACGCAGTCTTTCACAGAGCAGTGAACCCCTCCCCATCTTTACTTCTGAGAGACTCCGCCTCTCTGGGATGCTCTTTTTATACCTAATCATCTTACTGACCTGTTGCCAATTAACCAAATTATTTTTTTCTTTTTACCATTATGCAACTTTTTCAGTCTTTTGTTGCCCCTGTCCCAACTTTTTTGAAACTAAATGAGCATATATTTTTTCAAAAAACCAATAAAATTTCTCAGTTTCAACATTTGATATGTTGTCGTTGTACTATTTTCAAAGAAATATAGAGTTTCCATGATTTGTAGATTTATCTCATTCTGTTTTTATTCATGCTTTACACAACGTCCCAACTTTTTTGGAATTGGGGTTGTAGATGAAGCATTTGAAAGAAAGCTGGCGAAGTACAAAGACCTGGCAGATGCCTGTACCCAACAAGGATAGAGAACAACAGTCTTCCCTGTTGAAGTTGGATGCAGGGGTTTTCGTACAGTCACTTTGGAGAATGCTTGGAGCCATGATCATCAATGGAAGATCTAGAAAGACTGCTGTCCAGGCTCTGAGCAAAGCTGCCGAAAGAGCGTCCAGTTGCTTCTGGCTAAGACGCAATGAGTCAGCATGGCAGCCATCACAGATGAGCAGTGCCTGATCCCCACTGCTGCCCCGCCATCTGGAGAGTGTACCGAGATAAGGGGCGAAAAACTCACTGAAGGATGGGTACTCAGCTGAGGATGTCTGCGATGAGCAGTCCTAGAACGCTATTCTATCTTTTTTTTTTTTTCTTTTTTTTTTTTTTTAAATTAAATACACAGACAAATAGTGACTTCCTGTTCACTGTATGCTTAGCACACGGGGTATAAAACTGAATTGCGTCTTTAAGAATTGCCTGTTTAGAAATTAATAATTTGAAGTAATTACTTTTTCTTTTTTTTTTTTGGCTGAATGATAGATTATGCTGCTGGTTAGCCAAGTGTTGGATTCCTTAAAGTAGAAAATATAACCTTAATGCAATATAGCGAACCCCAGCCAGACAACGATGAAGCTTACTGATGTTTCAAGAAGCACTGATTTATGTTCAGCCGTCATCCTTAATTTGAACACGAATATACTTCCTTTCTTCACAAACACCGTAAGAACTGCAGATGGATAAATAAAATGAAATTAGCTCATACAAGCATAAACATTTCCATAATGCCAGTTAACCACACCTGGACATTTCTCAAATATTCACTCACATACAGTATAAATCGGTCAGAGCACAGCTGGAAAACCAGCATTAGCACGACATGACGGCTTATCCATATAGCACCCTTTCACATAAGCTAACATTAGCGTGGCTGATCCAACGATGATATATGTAAACACCCTTTCGGCTAACATTAGGATAGCATGTCACAGCAAACCGTCATAAAACAAGTTGAAACACACAATACCTTGTTCCCATTTCCAGCTAGGCGCTTAATTATCCGTAATGAAACTTTACATTGCAAGGCAACGTCTTCAAAACACCTTTTCCTTCCGTACACCTCTTCAATTAGCTGCTGTTCATGTGTGAACACTGATGGGCAAGTTGCTGACTCTCAGATGAGAGTACGCCAGAAGGGCTTCAAAATAAAAGACCTGAAAACGTAAAAGGCACTAACAAAATAAAACTTGCAGGAAGTAGTTAACTTGCTTATATAGAGAGCGTGCACGTGACGTCACAAGGTCACGTGATATTTGTTTATCCGCCATTTTGGACGGCAAGGCCGCGCATAGAACTTAGACGAACCCGTTCTAATTATCAAGTGTGTGGGAGTAGATCTTTCGAGAATGGTTCTATCTTGTTCAGCATTTGGTTGTACCAATAGACAGGGCCAAAAGGAGGGCCTGTCATTTTATAGATTCCCCGCAGACGAGGAGAGGCGCACAAAATGGGTGTCCGCTGTGCGAAGAGAAAACTGGTACCCCAGTTCTACCAGCCGAATTTGTAGTGAACACTTCATATCAGATTGGCGTAATCTTCTAATTCAGTACTCCTAGTACATCTGTTAAGTTGATTTTCGGATTGAATGATAACTGCGTACTTAGAAACTAGACAGTCTGTAACGTTTAAAATGGCTATGCCTAGCCCTACTACCCTGGCCTAGTCTATGACAATGTTTTATCTTTTTGGCTCATATATGCCTTTGAAAGGCCAATCCATAGTAGGGATGGCGAAAACTAAAAAAAAAAAATCTTGACCGACCACCGAGCCTCATTAGCCGGTTAAAGTCGGTTAACCTATGAGTTTAAACAGGGATGCAAACGGCGGATGCCGCCTTTTTCACGGCTGAATCGCGCAGATCCGATTTTTTTCTTTAGGGCGGGCGTTGGAGTGTCTGAATAATTTCATCAGAGTAAATTCTGTATTAAAATTACGAAATAAGTGATAAAACGTCCTGCATAGTCTCTTTATGATAAACATCTTAATGCCACTTACCCGTGAGGTTATCAAGTAGACATTCTTCTTCGGAACCTTCCAGAGGTATAGTTGGGATACCCATCCCGCAACAAAATATTTATAAGCTTCCAGGCTCTTGTAAGCTTTGAGGGCTTTGCCAGTGTAACACGATTCACGATTAACGAGAAAATTGTAAATGTCGTGGTAGGCCAGATCAGGTAAATCGCCGGCACCGCAGCTCCGAATTTCCCTGAACAAGGATTGCGGCAAGTTGCACTTTTCCACGTAACGCTGCCTCACGTCACCTTCAAGATGCTGAACAAACTTAGACAAGTAATTGTACGATGTAGATGGGGTATTTTCCGAATTTTCTTGGGGATTACTCCCTGGATCCATTACGCTCGCGCAAGGGAAACAATCCTGAAGCCGTCCAATATGGCGGAGTAAACACGGACGGGTCACGTGACTGTACATCCTCTATACCGTCAGTAAGAGTCATTTACATGCAACTTTTTTGAATATGTAAATACTTTGAGAACACTAGACCCTTGTTTGCAGTTGACGGATACTCTCTCTCTCTCTCTCTCTCTCTCTCTCTCTCTCTCTCAGCTTTCTCATGCGTTTTGGGTGTGTTTGTTGTATCTGATTGCTTTGTCGACATCTTCAAAAAGAAATTCTAAACATATCATGGCCAGAGATGAAGTGATCGTTTCTTAGTTGACGGTTTTTCTTTTCGTTCTTTTTGCACCAGTCGAGCTGGTAAAATGCACGAAGGCTTGTGTGTTCTGCTTGATTCTGCTCAGTACAGTGCCAGTATTTAATTAACTGCCCACGCAAGCTGCTGAAATGAAGACAGCAATTTGTAAAAGAGCTGTTAAAGCAGATCCGATCGGCCTTCGCTTCCATTTACGCTCTCGTGCAGACTAATACGACGTAGCTAACACGTATTCGATCAGCACGGGGAATACGTAAATTTCAGTCTTCTTCCTGTTGACTGTATATTTTTCATGTGAGCTCGTGTGATCGATCCTATTGACAAGCCAATCAGAGTATGAATTGCAGTTGTTAGCAGGGCTGGGTAACTGCGGCAGGGTTCCCGCTGGCGCTCGTCGTTGACGGACATAATCCATCAGTGACGAAGAGAAAATTACTAGTAGTCATCGTAGTGACGAATGTGTTTGCCATCTTTATCATAAGTCATCTTTTCTAGAAATCCCTCCGTATGCCAAAATCCAACCCCAGTGAAGAAACGGCGGGAAGCCAGAGTGTAAACAATGAGCACATGCTTGTGACCAATAAAAATCGACTACACACAACGGGGCTTTCCCCAGGAAAAAATATCAGAACCGTGCTACTAATGTGGCCCGGACCGGAGGGCCCCGACGGCCCCGTGCTCCCCTGGAAAATTTTGAAATTGGAGTCTTCAGATAGTGCATTCTGGTGGCATCTCGGGCTGATTTTAGGCACAACTCAACATTATTAAACATGCTGGGGGTTTTTTTTGTTTGTTTGTTTGTTTGTTTGTTTGTTTGACCTTGTCAAATAGACCCCTTCGCATGTTTGTAAACAAACCGACCGTTGCCAGGATGCACGCGCAGCCTGGACCCAGAAACAATGGCACTGCCCATAGACCGGCATTATGAGCTGTCAGATTATGCCAAACAATTGTCGTTACAAGATCGAGAATGCTACATAAATAAGTTAACTCTAACAAGTGGACATCGCCTACCGGATCCGCATTTAATTAAAGAGTGGACGGACGATGTTAGTAAGTTCCCTGGTATACAATGGCCAGATATATACTCGTACCTTATTGACCAGACTTCAGTGTACACCCATGAAAAACTTTGTGCCTCCAAGTCTTTAGACGCATATGATTGTTATGTGCGGGCATGTACAACTTGATTAACAATGGGACATTCATATTCATTTTGTTTTAATCAAATTATGCCAGTGATGTGATGGCAATGTGGCTTTAGCTACAACAGCAAATCCCAACACTAAACAGCAATTTGCAGGAGGTAATGGCATGAAAGGAATGATAGTGTAAAGAGTGCAGCTAAGAGAAATCAGAGCTGCGTAAAAAGCGAGAGGCAGAGAGCAGAAATGAAACTGAACGGGGCGGGAGCTAGGTTAGAGCAGTCAACGTAAGTTGCCATTTAGAGTGAGGGCACACAATTTTACCTTTCCATCCTTGCTTTAAAATTGTGATTTTCGGCATACACAAATAATGATGGCACAAAATCTGGACTGCTTGAGTCAAGCGAGACCTCTCCTACAAGCAAAATTGCATGCAAAGCTAAGTTAACATGCTAACAATATTCATTACATTGTGTAACTATGACCCAGCTAATCAGACAAACGTTACCAAAGTATTTTGCTACATCAATAAACGAAGACTAGAAAGAATAAAAACGAAAGATTTAATAAATAGCCTGATCTTACCTGTGATGAAGTGGGCGCTGCAAACCCGCGCATTTTTGATGGTGCTTTCATCCCAGTCTACACGTTTGATGGCTTGTAGCCATAGACGTCGGCGATTTTTTTGGAATGGGTGAGATCCTGCTGGAATTCTGAACATTTTAACCCCATCACTGCTACGATTCTGACACCCGACAACACAACAACTAGGCATTTCTGAGGTTTTTTTGGGTCCAGGCTGCGCGCGCAATTTCCACTTACGTATGAATGACGTTTACTGCGAAGGGGTCTATATGCAAGGGGCAAAATTAGATTTGAAATAAAAACACTTTGTAGCACGCCTCTTCATTTTCCAGTTCCAGGATGCCAGGAACAGAATCGAGGTCAAATCATGCAACAGTGCCGTCTAGAGACCAGCGCCTAGAACGTGGTTTTATGTATGGTTGCGAACGGCAGGCAGTGAAACCCTTTACTTTCATTTCTGGGTCGAGTACCAGGATAGTCGAGACCTATATATTACAATATCTTCCTGTTTCTATAGTTATTACTCACTTTGAGGGGAATAGGAGATATTTAGGTGCGGAAAGTACTCTACATTTGTTCGATTTATGTGTGTGTGCAAGTGGCTACGCAGCACTGATGTTGAGGAGCGCCGCATATCCGTGCTTTGGGGAAACCCCTGCACAATGACTGAATGAGCATCAAGCTTTTGACCAATCACAGTGCGTCTTAATCGGCCTGGTGTGATGGTGTAATTATCTCTGCGTGAACCAAACAATAGCGCAGTCTAATCTGACGAAGATTTTTGGGCGAGCGTCTTCAAGCACTGAAGATGATTTAAGGGCTGAAACAGCCACAGGGGAGGCATGCTTGGAGCCCCGACCGTCCCCGAGCACATCGGGCAGGGTCAGTAATACAGGATTTGGCGTTTTTTTTTTTTTTTAAAGTGAAAGTGCTGTCAGCCGGCAAGTGACTGAAGGGCTGGATGTTTCATGGGGGCGTGGTGTGTTGAGTCCCTGTGGTGAATGTTGTGGTATTGTTTGGCCCCATCACTCAGGCTATAACCCCCAGGTATTTTCACCCTCAAAAAAGGAAGAAATTAATACAAAACAACTAATTTGGATGTCATCTGGGGTTTTGAATGCTGTAATATAATAATGTAGGTTAGAATTGGTGTCTTTGTGGTAGGGTTGGGCGGTATCCAAATTTTGATACCTTTAAACTGTCTCTGTGTTTTTCCGGGGTATACGGTATTACCGAGAAAAAAATATTTTGTTTCGGCCTACTGTGTAACGTGCGCCTATGCCTCAAATGTACTATTTAAAAGCAGCATAGCGTATTGTGTGCATTGTGGTATGGATTAAGCAGCAAAGCGAATTTTGTGCATTGATGAATGGATTAAGAGATATTTCAAAGCATCACGCAACTCTTCCTTCATCTTGAAAATAGCATTCAACTGTCGTTTACACGTCTGCGTTGAAACGCCATTTGCAGCACTATTTCACCTACTCCATCAAAAAAAGTACACGATGAGCAGGATCATACCCTTTCAAGCATGGGAAATAAAAAGAAAAAGAATCAACCAACACCCAAGTCCGTTTAGACTGCGCGATAAACCATATTCTTCAGCGCAAATGAGGCGAACCTAATTCAAATGCGTGATAGCTGCACAAGGCAAAATCATATGGGCCCACGTCATGCCATGGCGGGGAAATTAATAATCAAATGGCCTTACCTTGCTTAAAACGTTGTCTTGATCACATAACTCCTTACAATTATTCCACTTAAATCCATACGGTTTAACACACCCAACAAAGATAGCAAGCGCATTGCTAATTCCCACCAGAAACCGAACAGTTTACGCTACGATGTTTTCTTCCGTTTCTTCAGTAGATGACATTTCAAACGTTTATTACCCACATCCCAAATGTCATACGTTATATTATTTTACCTTGTTGTTACTCATGTAACCAACTCAAAACACAACTCATTGGAGAGATCTCGTGGAAGTGGAGTACCCCAGGCTATGGTGTGCCTTAGGGGACATATTAGATTTTTCGTTTGGTTTGAAACCAAAATACTGCCACACTGCCGATGTTGTATTTTTTTTGCCACTAACTCGTTATCTTGACTTGCCATCTTTCAACTGCGGTCTCCGTCTCTTTTTTTTAGATAGGACAGTATAGAGAGACAGGAAATGAGCGGGGGAGAGAGAGACGGGATCGGGAAATAACCTCGGGTCGGAATCGAACCCGGGTCCCCGGATTTATGGTACGGTGCCTTAGCCATCTGAGCCATGACACCCCCGCTCTCAGTCTCTTGCGAAGCTTTCTGTCAGACTCCAAATGTCACGCAGGGTTGCCATGGTAACGACATAAACAACCCTGCACGCGATGAGAACTTCTTTAGGAAATTGATAGAATTAGTGAAAATACGATCACACAGTTATTCGGGATGATCTTCAATTTGTTATTTTATATTATGACCTCATGTACTCCATATTTATTTAGATATTATATATTTTTTTAAAATGACGGTAATGAGACCGATACCGTTGGTACTTTTGGATACCTCGGGATACCTTCTTACCGTAATACCGCCCAACCCTACTTTGTGGCCCTAAAGGAGAGAGATGAGTGAGAAATTTGTTTGCTTGTTTGTTTTACTAAACTAGTGATATTTAAGTCAAACTGACACATGCCTCAGTTTCCTGAGACATTATGGGTGTTGTTGATTAACTTTATAATGAGACAGAAACTGAAGTGAAATATATACATTTAAAAAGCGCAATGCAAAAATCAGTAATAAAGATGTCATAACCTTTGAATGTGCGTGGGTGATATTTCTTGTAAAGTTAGATAGAACCTCCCCAACCTATTGATTGATGCCATTCTCCATTTAAAAAAAATACAAGCCCCAGGAAAACTTGACTTACCCCTGGTCTTTTCAACAGCTGCAACAGAAACCGTCCTGGGCTAAACGTATGATGTAAACCGCGGTGGTGTTCTGTGTTCGATTCGTAAATCGATGGGGGAAATCGGATCCCTTCACTGTTGGTTGTTCCCAGATTCTTCTCAACTCTGTTCACTTGGAAATCAAGTTTTGTGTTGAAGTAAAAGGGAGTCCTAGTATCACTAATTGAAAGCTGCAAGCGAAAATGAAAATACCAAAAAAAGTATGAATTTTTGGCTTTCCGTGTTTAAGAAATGGGCTGCAGAAAGGCAAATAAACGACTCGCTCGTGGCATATGAATGCTGCGAATTAGTCAAGGCACTATCGCAGTTTTGTTTTGGGTTTTTTTGTGCGTCATAATGAGACACTTTAGAAATTGATTCAAACGTGCAAGATGATCTTGCACCCTGATTGGTTCAGAAAACGTGAATGACAAATGTTGTGAACTTGAATGGCTTCCGGAGTATGCAGGGATGAGAGTTTTCTGCAGATTTCCGCTTTTTTTTTCTGAGTAAAAAACGACCTTTTTATATTATGCCAACTCCGTTGAGAATTATTATTTTTTAATTAATTGAGGGGGGTTGGGGTATGTTCCTTCATGTTGTTCAAACTTAATTAACTCCAACCATGTTTACACATTATTTGTAAGTCGCCATCTTTAGTCTCGTTTAATCTCATTGAATGTGCTGTAAAATTTGTGTTATCCACAACCCCGATTCCAAAAAAGTTGGGACAAAGTACAAATTGTAAATAAAAACAGAATGCAATGATGTGGAAGTTTCAAAATTCCATATTTTATTCAGAATAGAACATAGATGACATATCAATGTTTAAACTGAGAAAATGTATCATTTAAAGAGAAAAATTAGGTGATTTTTAAATTTCATGACAACAACACCTCTCAAAAAAGTTGGGACAAGGCCATGTTTCCCACTGTGAGACATCCCCTTTTCTCTTTACAACAGTCTGTAAACGTCTGGGGACTGAGGAGACAAGTTGCTCAAGTTTAGGGATAGGAATGTTAACCCATTCTTGTCTAATGTAGGATTCTAGTTGCTCAACTGTCTTAGGTCTTTTTTGTCGTATCTTCCGTTTTATGATGCGCCAAATGTTTTCTATGGGTGAAAGATCCGGACTGCAGGCTGGCCAGTTCAGTACCTGGACCCTTCTTCTACTCAGCCATGATGCTGTAATTGATGCAGTATGTGGTTTGGCATTGTCATGTTGGAAAATGCAAGGTCTTCCCTGAAAGAGACGTCGTCTGGACGGGAGCATATGTTGCTCTAGAACCTGGATATACCTTTCAGCATTGATGGTGTCTTTCCAGATGTGTAAGCTGCCCATGCCACACGCACTAATGCAACCCCATACCATCAGAGATGCAGGCTTCTGAACTGAGCGCTGATAACAACTTGGGTCGTCCTTCTCCTCTTTAGTCCGAATGACACGGTGTCCCTGATTTCCATAAAGAACTTCAAATTTTGATTCGTCTGACCACAGAACAGTTTTCCACTTTGCCACAGTCCATTTTAAATGAGCCTTGGCCCAGAGAAGACGTCTGCGCTTCTGGATCATGTTTAGATACGGCGGCTTCTTTGAACTATAGAGTTTTAGCTGGCAACGGCGGATGGCACAGTGAATTGTGTTCACAGATAATGTTCTCTGGAAATATTCCTGAGCCCATTTTGTGATTTCCAATACAGAAGCATGCCTGTATGTGATGCAGTGCCGTCTAAGGGCCCGAAGATCACGGGCACCCAGTATGGTTTTCCGGCCTTGACCCTTACGCACAGAGATTCTTCCAGATTCTCTGAGGCCCTGTCCACACGGCAACGGATTCGGGTGACTCCGATACAATTGCTTATCGTTTAGGCCTGGCGTCCACACGGCACCGGCGTTTTGGGTGCCCAAAACGCAATCTTTTTGAGAACGGGTTCCAGAGTGGAAAGATCTGGCAACGTTGCCGTTGTGAAGTCGTCTGGATGAGTAAAACGGATTTGTTTACGATGACGTCACAACCACATGACTGTGAGTGCTTCACGCTGGGTAGAAGTGTAACGAATATCACCAGGAAAAAGCCTTACAGAGCACTAGTGAGAGTGAAACACGAGCTTGGATATTATTATTATTATTATTATTATGTTCAGTGTTAGTTCACAGTAGTAATGCAAGAAGCAGAATAGTGACAGTAATAGTGAAGCAAAAACATGCAATTGTACAAACACTGCAGCTCTACAGCAAAATATTCATTTATAAAATGGTCTGATTCTTAACACCAGTAGTGCCAATGATCTCATTGCGATGCGATGCGAGTTGTCAAGAAATCCTATAACTTGGTTCATGAAACGCGCTTACAAAATATTTTCACTGTGAATATTTATTGTGTAATGCCTGGTGCAAAGTGAGAGAGAGAGAATAGCCCTTAGGGCAGAGTCAATCCCGCCAGCAAAAATAAGGGGGAAAAAGGAGCGATCTCACCTCTTCAGATGATGGTTTAAGTCCTACAATACATTCCTCAAAAAAGGGCGTAGAAAAGCAAATTAATCCATCAACGTGTATCATTCAATTTATTCCGGACAATTAAAGACGCCGCCTTCCGCGTACGTCATCCTCGTCGCCATTTTGGAAAGGTCAAAGCGGAGAATAAAAATTAGCTGCGTTTAACTGTACCAACAGGTTTACCGTCCAAAGGAGATCACATGGGATTACCTTTCACAGGTGAGAAACAGCAAATTAATCCATCAACGTGTAGTATTCAATTTATTCCGGACAATTAAAGACGCCGCCTTCCGCGTACGTCATCCTCGCCGCCATATTGGAAAGGTCAAAGCGGAGAATAAAGATTAGCTGCGTTTAACTGTACCAACAGGTTTACCGTCCAAAGGAGATCACATGGGATTACCTTTCACAGGTGAGACTGGAAAAATACTTTTCATTGTATTTGGTCATTATAATGTAATTTTACAAACAGATTTTCCTGACTTTGTGGCTAATATGAAGTCTCGCGCATAATAGTTTATGCGCATGCGTCCTTACTTCTATTCCCATACGAAAAAGAACAGTGAAGAACTTATAAGAGTTTACCACTGTCTTAGTAGTAAATCCTTATAAATATAAGGATAAATCCTTATAAGGATTTATAAATAAATATATATGCCATGTATGATTTACTCCTGAAAGTGGCCCATTTTGCATTTTCCTCATACAAATTTTTTATGAAAATCTAGTATGCATGAAGTGAACATTGTGCATGGTTTTTACAGATAATGTGTATGATGAATTACACCGTCTTTGTATGCTTCATGTAATGTTTGTAGTTTTAAATTATATTTTACAGTTTAAAATGTATATGCCTTTTATATGTAAATCCACATATGTTTGTGTTGGATTTACATATAAAAGGCATGTACATTTTAAACTGTAAAATATAATTTAAAACTACAAACATTACATGAAGCATACAAAGACGGTGTAATTCATCATACACATTATCTGTAAAAACCATGCACAATGTTCACTTCATACATACTAGATTTTCATAAAAAATTTGTATGAGGAAAATGCAAAATGGGCCACTTTCAGGAGTAAATCATACATGGCATATATATATTTATTTATAAGGATTTACTACTAAGACAGTGGTAAACTCTTATAAGTTCTTTACTGTTCTTTTTCGTATGGGTTGTTCTGGTGTGTCCGAAGGGACCGTCTTACAGCGCCCCTAGAGGTGTGGCATGTGTATTGCATCGTTTTCAGCAAGCGTTGCGTTGCCATATGGACCTGATTTCTACTGATCGTTGCCCATTTGGAGGCGATATTTTTTTTAAATAACATCACGTTGCCGTTGTCGTGTGGATGTGGCCTGAATCTTTTGATGATATTATGCACTGTAGATGATGATATGTTCAAACTCTTTGCAATTTTACACTGTCGAACTCCTTTCTGATATTGCTCCACTATTTGTCGGCGCAGAATTAGGGGGATTGGTGATCCTCTTCCCATCTTTACTTCTGAGAGCCGCTGCCACTCCAAGATGCTCTTTTTATACCCAGTCATGTTAATGACCTATTGCCAATTGACCTAATGAGTTGCAGTTTGGTCCTCCAGCTGTTCCTTTTTTGTACCTTTAACTTTTCCAGCCTCTTATTGCCCCTGTCCCAACTTTTTTGAGATGTGTTGCTGTCATGAAATTTCAAAATGTCTCACTTTCGACATTTGATATGTTGTCTATGTTCTATTGTGAATACAATATCAGTTTTTGAGATTTGTAAACTATTGCATTCCGTTTTTATTTACAATTTGTACTTTGTCCCAACTTTTTTGGAATCAGGGTTGCACATTGTTATTGGTCAAAACATCGATGTCGAGACCATAATAGCCAATCAGAACAGTTTTTACAAAGACACCCACAGCCGTTTTCTTTTATCAAAACTTGCACGTTTGTGAGCTGCATATCAAAAATACGCTCCTCTAATCGGCGTGTTTTCTCAAGATGCCGAATACTATTGACAAGCGAGATGAAGCGAAGGTACGTGAAATTGATGCTGGTATAAAAAACAAGTTTAGCAAAGCAGAAGGAAAGCAAGAGAGGAGTGTGTGAGAGAGAGCCAGGTTAGAGCATGTAAAAACACAGGAGGTGCTGGCTAATGAAAGAGAAAGGAAGAAAGAGAGGACTGATGAGCTTTTGGCTTTGGCCAAGAAGCTGAAGAAGAATTCTAAATGATGTAATGAAAACTTGTTTCAAAAATAACTGGGAACTGTAAACAACTTAACTGTAAAAAGTGTGACTAGACATTTTCCTTTTGAATAAAACATACAGATGTGGACAGTAAGATAAAGACAGTCCCCATAAAATACGCACTTGTTTGATTCAGTACATTGAATATATGATAATTTGAATGATAGCTGACAGTGTTGATAACTGTATAACTTTAAAGTTTAAACAGACATTGTGAAGAAATCATAGACAAGTAATGTGGACATTAGGAAAAGGTCAGTCTCGATAAGATGTATAAATGTTTTTACTTAATTCAATATACTGAATATATGAAAATTTGAATTATTAATGGAACTGTAAATAACTGGATTTTAATGGCCATTTTTTAGAAAAACAAGTGATGTTGACGGAGTAATAACCAGTCCCCATAAAATGTACATATTATTTTGAATTAATGCAACACACATACTGATTTTGATACATATTGTTTGATATAAGTGTTTTTTTTTTTAATTTCAGTAAGTATGAAAATAGGCATCAGGTGTTTTAATTAACTACAGCTCAGATTGCAGGAAATGGGGCGTGTAAGGTCTCATTTTGAAAAAAAATTTCACAGGGGGTGTCCCCCTGGACCCCCCCTTATTACTTCGGGGGCCTTTGGTGCCCTCAGGACATTTTACAGATTTTCTGCTTTTTTCATCAGGACCCACTCTCATCCCCGAGTATGAATTTGGCCCTTTATATTATAAACAAGTAATCATATGGTTCCTCGTAAAATTAAGGATCAATTTCACTCATGATTTCAAAGTTTTGGGGGCGTCGTGGCTCAGGTGGCTAAGGCGCCATACCATAAATCCAGGGACCCGGGTTCGATTCCGACCTGAGGTCATTTCCCGATCCCTCCCCCCCCCTCTCTCTCCCACTCATTTCCTGTCCTGTCTCTACACTGTCCTATCCAATAAAGGTGGGGAAAAAACCCCAAAAAAAATCTTGGAAAGAAAAAAAAAAAAAGATTTCCAAGTTTTGAAATTGCCTTCGTCGCTTCGCGGCTCGGGCAATTTTCAGAACTTCGAAATCACTTGTGAAATTAATCCTTAATTTTACTCGGCCCCATACGATTACCTATACAAATGTGTGAATCGTGCCAGTTTGGGTGGTATAAACCTGGATCAAGTCGGTAACTAAGAAAAAATAGAGACAAAGAAAAAGTCAAGAATACTTATTTGACTTTATTTTTCAAGGAAAAAAAGTGGAGAATATTTTGCAAACCCCAGGGGGAACCTGCTGCTTCTGCTGTGGTTTCATTTAAGTACGTGACGCTTAAAATGGCATCTGGCAATCAAAAATAAATAAAAATTGTTACAGTGGATAGAAAAAACAAGGCAAGTTATTTTTATTATTGAGTTCTTGCGGTTGTTAGTTTAGCTCGCCATCTGTTTTCATCCAAACTTCAGGGTGAGTTTAATTTTGACAAAAGTCTGTACAGCTGAAATAAAACCGTTTCAAAACATTCTGTGCTGAAAACGTGTTTGCTTTTCCTGCAAAATCTAAACATTTTTATTTGTTTTTCCAAATGTGTTTGTTTCTTCTTTTATTTCTTGTTTTTCTCTCACTTTTTCCATTCATGCTTTCACTCCTTTTGTTCTTATTTTTTCCTTTCTCTTTTTTTTGGGGGGGCATTTTTCCCCTCTTACTCTCTCACATTTTTCCACATTTGTTCTCTCTCTCTCTCTCTCTCTCTCTCTCATTGAGAGAATCTGTCCCTTCTTGTATCCAGATTCTATCCAGCGTGTCATCATTTATAAAGACAGTCGTTTGAATGTAATTCAGAGTAATGAGCTCGGCCTGTGTAAAATATTCACCGCCTGCTTCATTTAAGAGTTATTCATTTGTTTATTCAGTCTTGATCCTTAAATTGCTCAGCTCTCACTCTTGCTCTTCCTTCCCCTCTTCAGCTATGTGATTGGTCAAATTTTGTCAGACCAGAACCGGGACACGATCCTGGAGAACATCCAGCAGCACCTGGTGGAGGTTGGGGAGAAGGTGGCCAATGGCAGCGTCCCTCTCAGCATGTTCGAGATCCATAAGGTGATGCACATTTAGCCATGAGTTCAGAGGAGCATGTTTTCTATCCCGTTCATTTATTTAACACAGTGTTCCACATGCTGGTTATTTGTGCGTATGTGCGCGTGCAGGCCCTGACAAAGGACCCTCAGGACTATCCGGATAAGAAGAGTCTACCCCATGTGCATGTGGCCCTGTGGATCAACTCTCAAGGAGGTCGGAAGGTCAAAGCAGGAGACACTGTGTCCTACATCATCTGTCAGGTAGACATCCAGCTTTTTCTAAACATGATGAAATTTATATTTCTTTCTTACACCTTTTTTTTTTTTTTTTTTGTGGTTCTAGGACGGCTCGAATCTAGCAGCGAGTCAAAGGGCTTATGCTCCAGAGCAGCTCCAGAAGCAGCCAGGTCTGAGCCTGGACACACAGTACTACCTCTCGCAGCAGGTTCACCCCGTGGTGGGGCGAATCTGTGAGCCCATCGAGGGTATCGATGCCGTCCTGATAGCCACGTGGCTGGGTGAGAGTTACTCTACCATACTGGGTATCGGGTCTCGGTAGATAGTGCTAATTTTCTTGTACTCATTAACCAAAAAAAGGTCTTCAAAACCACCATCAGGTCTCAAGTGATACTCTGCGATGTTATCCTGGAGAAGAGACGACGTAATTCACCCTGAAAAACGAAAACCGAGCAGAGCGAATTGCTCTGCTGTGCTCTGTGAAAACATGAAGAGCCAACTAATGCCATCCAAATAGGGCTTTAAAAGTATTCTGAGCACATCTCGTTCAGTATTTGGCCTCACACACACCTCACTGTAATCCAATAACTAAACACAGTAATGTTCAGTGTGGTGCTGTTTGTCAAATCTCTTACAAATTAAATTACTGAACCTCGTTTGGTAAAACGAGTCCAGCTCAGGTTGTGTCGCACGCGCGCGCACACATGAAGATGGCGTCTGTAAAATAAGACACGTGACCTTTTAAAAAAAAATCAAAAAAAGTTTATTTAATCCAAGTAACACAAAATTAAAGTATCGTTATGTCTGAAGGTCTGCTGGCTTTCAGGTCATTGAAATGTCAAGTAGGTGTAAGTCAAGGCTACTGGACTCGTGCTTTAATCCTCATGACATTTCCCCAGTCAGCTTCGTTAAGTTTTGTGTGTCTGCGCGTGTATTTATCTCACCACGGGGACTAAACGTCTCCCTGTGGCTCGTTTGTGTTTGAAAAGTTTTCATTTAATTTAAATTTTAGGTTGAGAGTTGCATTAAAATATGAAGTAGTTCTTTGTTTGTCTCTTAACGGTGTAAGGGTGGGGCAATATGACAGATGTATCACGATACTAGAAAGGGGTTTCCACATTACACGATGTGTATCATAGTTTGATAAATTTAGAAAATTTAAAGCATCTGCTTCCTATTAGTCTGCAACTGTTCAATTAAAAAAAATAGGGCTGGGCGATATGATATAATAAGCCTCGGTCACAACCGGACGTACAATTTTTTGGCCGTGCGATTTTTGGCATTTCCCAAATCGCTGCGGTTTTTTTTTTTGTTGTTGTTGTTCGTTCGTGGAGAACGTAGTTGTGGTGACCATGAAGGCGTAAGATCACCGCGCACCCAACATACAACCCGGAAGTCGAACGTGCGTACCACGCACGAAATCTGAGGCTGCTCGGACATACGGCTGTCGCTTCATTCGTACAGCCAACACACCTTCAAACGTGCACTAATCGTACTGACCGTGCGTTCCATGCAGGCTTTGTATGAAGGTTGCAAGAACTGCGCACGATCTGTACGTTGTGCGTACCAACGGCGTTCGTTTGTCGCACTGCGGCGATTGAAGAGGGGTATATACATTTCAGTGTACTTTGGTTTCTCACTGTGAAAATGGCAATCCCTCCGCAAAGACTTCGTCTCAAACTCCTGGCCTGCTGGCCACTGTCGTGGTCTTCATCCTCCTCCTCACTGCTCCTTGTCCTCTCTCTCTCCTCCCTCTCTGCCGCCGTCTCTCTCTCCTCCGTCTCCGACACCTTTTCTATCCTCCTCTTCCCTTTTGCCTTCGGTATATTGAATTGAAGCGATGAAATGAAATTGGGTTTTCTCTCAATTAAAGCCTACGTGTACAAATGGCCATAGGCACCCCTGCAGCTTTATATACCCGAGTTTTCGTGCGATTGACGCCCTCTCGCCGTACGGCCAATGCACGGCCGACTTACTTGACACGCATGGATGGCGTACGAAATATCTGAACGTGCGTTGGCCGCACTAATTACGTATGTGGGGCACACGACACACATACGGAGTCCGCAAGTGCGACGTACGAAAAAAATTGATATTTTGCCCAAACCTGACACCAGCAAATCGTACGAAAGATGCACGTCGGCCGTCCGGAAGACACACGAGGCCGTAAGTTTGTCTTGCAACCTGAAAAAAACGTAAGCGCCCGTGGAGTTTGTTTGACGTGACAAAGAACCTCTGCGGCCAGTCTACGGCTCGAAAATCAGCACGTCACATGCGCGCCCTCCGTGCGTTTCTTTGCGTTTTTTGCACGTAGACCGGTGTTCTGGGCGGCACGGTGGTGTAGTGGTTAGCGCTGTCGCCTCACAGCAAGAAGGTCAGTAGCCTATGGAGTTCATTCAATCCAAATGTTTGTGTTGAGAGAAATTGCATGCATCACTGTATCAGTATGGATTTATAACATTCTGTATGCACATTATGGATACTCCAGAGCCCTCCAGCAAACATCATCAATAATCAGGATTACAAAATGTATTCCTTTGTTTCCTCCATTTATTGACTTATTGTATGTGATCAAATGTACGCCTTGACGAATAACTACACGAGTTTTTTGATACAATTCCATAGTGCACTGCAAGAAATCCACTAAGTGTTTTTGGTTTCTTTTAGGCATCACACATTTATTAGAAAACACAGCTAATGTGCAAAATATTAAAGTTAAATACTTAACAATATCAACAAATCCACACATGAACAATGGCAAAACATCTAGACTTAATTATACAATAAAGATACCTATGAAAAAAGGTGATTTTTTTTTTTTTTTCACACACAGTGTGAGGGCGGCACGGTGGTGTAGTGGTTAGCGCTGTCGCCTCACAGCAAGAAGGTCCGGGTTCGAGCCCAGTGGCCGGCGAGGGCCTTTCTGTGCGGAGTTTGCATGTTCTCCCCGTGTCCGCGTGGGTTTCCTCCGGGTGCTCTGGTTTCCCCCACAGTCCAAAGACATGCAGGTTAGGTTAACTGGTGACTCTAAATTGAGCGTAGGTGTGAATGTGAGTGTGAATGGTTGTCTGTGTCTATGTGTCAGCCCTGTGATGACCTGGCGACTTGTCCAGGGTGTACCCCGCCTTTCGCCCGTAGTCAGCTGGGATAGGATCCAGCTTGCCTGCGACCCTGTAGAAGGATAAAGCGGCTACAGATAATGAGATGAGATGAGACCGGTGTTCTGTAAAGTTATCCTACCTCTTGGATTTGTCCTACCAAGCCTACTGCGCATGCGCAGAACACATGACGTCATATCTTGGAATATGGACCGAGTTTTGTCCTACCGATCAGCTGGGCTGATAGAAAATCGGTGAGTATTTCACGCATTTGTAATGCGTAACGTAGGCATATTTGCAATTCAGAAACGTATAACTTTGACTGCACAGTGCCCACTGCGTGACAGAATTAGCAAGTTGTCATACAGACCGTTTTATTATTCAAAACAAGTCATTACAAATTATTTGACTCGGCCAAAGACTCGACCAATACGCACAAAACATAGAAATCGGCAAATGCGTGACATACTCACCGATTTTCTATCAGCCCAGCTGATCGGTAGGACAAAACTCGGTCCATATTCCAAGATATGACGTCATGTGTTCTGCGCATGCGCAGTAGGCTTGGTAGGACAAATCCAAGAGGTAGGATAACTTTACAGAACACCGGCTGTAGGAGCACGTGCGGCCGGTTGTGACCGAGGCAATACTGATATCCTGATATTTTGGGTCACAATACACTTTTTTTTTTTTTTTTTTTTTTTTTTTAAATGAGATCATGATACATTTTCTTAATATTTCTTAAGATCAAATAATTGCACACTAACTCAACACCTGACAATTTGTAATTTCTTCCTCCCATTACTTCTAAATGTAAATAAAAAGTTTTTTTTAATAAACAGCAAATCAGATTTTTCTGAGCAAACCGAAATATCATGATGCACATCAGGTATCGTAGAAATGTCTTTGAGAATTGTGGTGTGGGTTCTGATTTATTTATTGATTTTATTTTTTAAATCGTATCATCCCGCCCGTATTTGGAAGCCGTTCCGACGAGAAAACACTCTGGTGTTTGGTTCTTTGTTGATTTTTTCATGTTTGCATTAAGAGGGACAACTGAAGAAAGAGAGACTTCTAAATTGGCTAGTCAGCAGAGAGACCCCACACAGGTAGTAATACAATCCCGTGTGCGTGTTGGGAGGCTCAATGCTGTGGGTGTCTGCCTGCAGATGGCAGCAGCTCCTGAGCCTCCACCACCACTGTTGCTGCTTTAATCCCTCTAGCCTTACAGTCAACACTTTATTTATTTACTCACTTATTCACTTAGCGAAATTACTCGGGGACGTCGGCTGTTTTTCCCCCGACGGTGCTCTAACGGTGTTCAGCATCACCTGGGAGGATGAAATGGATCTTCAGCTGCCATTTCTTAATGATATGATCATCTCAGCTGATTGATATATAATTTATACGCCTCCTCTGAGCAGTATGCTTCTAATTTATCATTATTATACATTAATGTATACTGAAGCGTTCTTATACTTTTATCTCAGTCACACTTCTTCTTCCAGTCATCTTTTATTAATTTTTTTTTTTGGTCCACTGTTTCTCTTGACAACTGTTGTCGTTGTGTATATAATGATAAACTGTGCATAGCTAGAAATAACCCTCTCCGTGTCATGCTGTTAAAGGAAAATAACAAGCGAGGTGCTGTTACCTCACTGACGTTTTTTATTTTCACATCCTGAAGTTTTTATTCCTCTTATACAAGAATAATTTATAATTTAGTATATTTTTGTTACTTAAAGCAGCTATGCAGAATCTTTATTTTTAAATACTTTTCTGAGTGGATAGTATCTACATCCTTGACTCTTGTATGCTGCATAATTGGGAATAAAAAAAATATATGTATATTTCGAGAGTTAAAATCGACCGCACAGTTGGCATTCGAGCTGCCCCGCTGAGCCAGCCAGCCCTGAGTGCTTGACGTCACTGCGGGAACCGGTGCTATAGACCAAAGCCAGACTCGGCAGGCGAGAGTGGTTGCAGTGGCCTCTTCGTTCGGGTTTGTTGGAGATTCTTCGGATTCCTCAGATAGTAGTAGCCTGGGAAATCCCATGCTGCTTTGCACAATCGTTCCGATCTGAAAAGACAGCATGGAAACTATGGTCTAAAGGCTCGCCTGAGTTAGGGAGCCAATCAGAGAGTGGGGAGGGGTGGAAAGACGGTGACACGTACTACTCGACAAACGGAAGCTTGTAGTTTATTTGGGACTGTTTACGGATCACATTTAACATGGCGGCGAGCGATACGAACCAAACTTTCGATCAAGCTTTAGACACTGTTCTGAATAGTTTAGAGCGAAAGTTTGTTTTAAAAAAAGAACAGCATTTGGCGTTAGTCTTTCTTCGTCACTCTAACTACGTCACCGGGTACAACTGCCATGATTGGCCATGGGCTACGTATACGCCAAATGATAGACATTCACAACGTCCAATAAACGGCCGTTGACAATCGTAAACCACACCTCCCCTACGAGAAATTCAATAGGCGGATTCCAGACCATATTTCACTTGTGATATGGTCTGGTGTTAACCAGACTAAGATAGTAGTACATCTGACTGTGATAGTCCTGAAATTGGAGCGTGTGTACATGCTACTGCTATACACATAGAACCATATCAGCTCGAACCATCGGAAAGTGAATTCGATAGTAACACGTCAGCCACGGAGGCCCCCACCTTACGAAATAAAGCCAGAGAACAAAGCCGTCGAGAGGATTGGATGGAACTGAACTGACCGTCTCATGTGACTCTCATTAAAACAGGATAGGTGCTATAACTTATGCAACATACGTGTACATGCATGCATTTTCACTGATAAAACGTAAAAGGCTAATTAAATAATCAGATGAACTGAGACGATCACATTCTGAAGCAAATTATACCGGTAACTTAAACACAATACAAGTTACATGTGTTAATCTAAATGCAGATAAACAAGAAGTGTTGTTATGTAACCAAATTAGAGTCGCATCTTACCCGTCTGTGTTCTCGCCCCATTTTCTCCGTACTGAGTACTCCGCCATTACTGCTCAGCTCACACTCTGGGAGAACTGGTGCAACTGAACTTGCTTTCCTTTTCTTGTAGTTTTCTTTTCCTTTAATTGTTGGTACTGCACCCTCTTTCAGTACTGGCTTATAGCCAACGCTCCTCAACAGATCAGAGGTCTCGTACGAGTCTTCAGTAAAATGTGCAGAGCAGAGGAGAGACCACTTCGTAGGCGCCCAATGTGCCCGTGAACTTCTCACAAAATGCGTTCAAGTTTTTGCAGTTTGAACATTCTTGGGCCGTGAATGCAACATAAATCCACCTTCTGTCGTGTTGCTGCATCCGCCAGCAACACATCTACGTGGCATGGCGATAAATTAGCTCAAAATGGAGGATCAGAGTTGCAGTCAGCTCTGTGTTTTAGTATAGCGGAAATGGCGATGAGACCGATAGACTTCCTGCTGTGATGTCACGGACGAGGTCATTCACTCAGACCGCTACCTATATGAATCACTTTAATCTTAAAAATTACTATATTAGATTTATTGTTAACAATTCCTGTGGCACTCTTGAGGTCTCAAGGCATTTTTATAAACAAAAAGTGAGGCCATGGTTCTGCGTATCTGCTTTAAACAACACGTACTTTTTTATCCGATTATAGTTGTTGTGGAACCTCTGTGAAGCGAGTTAGTTCCTGTTCTCACTCATGGTACAGCAGCTATGAACAAGCCTTCCCTCACCAGCCTCTCTCTCTCTCTCTCTCTCTCTCTCTCTCTCTCTCTCTCTCGCGTCCCCCTTTTCTCTTAAAGTTAATAAGACAAAGGAAACGCAGCTTGTCAGGCTACCGAGCAACTGCAAAAAAGTTAAACCCCTTTTGTCCTGAAGATGTCTGGGGGGAGTTCCAGCTTTACCTCTGTTACAAAGCGCACACACTGGAAACTCCTTCTGTAAATGTTAAAGAAACAACATCGGAGATGAAGAAAACTTGACCGTACGAATGATTGTGTTTTTCATCGGTTTATTATTAGCCGTGTCCTTGTACGAGTCCCTGTGAACGAGCTGTTACTATAGAAACGTATAATACATACCAGTACGTGGTAACGTATTGGTACGAGTGCATTAATAGAAACCTGTAATTTGCGTTAGTAGTATTATTTTGGATGTTAAAAGGAACGATGTAACATGGGACCAAAAGACGTTTAGGTTTATTTATTTATGCCTGCTTGCTTTCATTATTTAAAAATACTTTCTAAATCATAACTGAGCTTTTAAATAGTGTTTAGACAGTCTTGTAAACACAGGAGTGTGTGTGTAAGTGTTGCTCACATCTGCGTGTCCTTCAGGCCTGGACCCTGGGCAGTTCCGGGCCCAGCAGAGGCAGCAACGCGAGGAGGAGTCGGACAGTTTCCTGGGCGTCCCGGCTCAGCTGACAGACGAAGAACGGTACCGTGATTGCGAGAGGTTCTCCTTCGCCTGTCCCGAGTGCGGCACGGAGAATATCTATGACAGCGTGTTTGAGGGAACGGTGAGTCTCATGGGTCAAGGTCATCCTTCCTCAAGGCTGTTCATGACATAAGTGGGAGAAAACATTAAAGGAGCTATTTTATAGATGTGTTTATTATTATTATAATAATAATAATAATGCGCTGATGCAGTTTGTTTCAAACTGTAAACCCTTTTTTTTTTTTTTTGGGATGTCAATCAGTGACATCACCGGTACATTTTTATTTCACTCGGTTTATATTTCCCTGGTTTAAATGGTGTGTGTGTTCATGCCCTTAACCTACTCGACTCATTCTTTATAGCCGATTCTGAACAACGCGTATGAGCGAGTGCGAGCTACAGATTGAATAACGAGTGCTCTCATTTCACTTAGAAGGGGGGAAAGCATTCCTGTACATCTGTAAAGTACGTTTTTGTTTTTACGGTGTCTGAATTCTTCGCTGTCGAGGATCTTCGATGTTTGTCACGCATTTTTTCACTTGCCTAGCATCGAGCGTAGACGATGTTTCTCGCCTAGTGAGCGATGAACTCCTCATGCCGAGGTTTATTGCTTGTATTATCGGAAAACGCCGCGGTCCGTCCTCATACTTTGGCATCCGAAATCATGAAACGCGTCCAGATCGCTGTCATCTGTTTTTATTGTGTTTTAGCCTGAAGCCAGGATTATGTCACAAGGCATCTGCAGAAAAACTCAAACGTCTGGTAATGTCTCGCACATCTGCGGTTCCTCTGTCCTCACCTTTTGAGAGCCACAGTTCTAGATGAGGCAACGGACAGCATTAATGTAATGGCTGCTGTCTTTTTATTTTTAGCTGTTGAGTAGGAGTATAGGTTTTATTTCTTTCTCTGTTTTTCATAGCTGCAGGACAGCTGTCTTATTCAGTTAAGGGAGTGGCGTCTTATCTGCATCTAATTAAGAGCTAAACGCAGCGGCGCACAGCTTTCCCTCATCTTTCTGTAACTCGTAAAAAGTGACACGGAGAAATGAAGCACATACGCATAGTTTGCTTAGAACGTCCTCACTTTTCCGACTTTGATTTGCCCTCCCACACACACGGACGGCTGCTCATGCCTCACTGATAAGCCCGTGTAATAATTAAGAGCGCAGTATTTCAGAGCATCTGTGTAAGGGGGGGGGGAGTGCGCAGGAGGAAAAGCCTTGACTCTCAGCTGAGCGCTCCAGTGAGAAGCTTTTTCTCTTTCTTATCAGAAAGGAGGGAGGAGAGCAGGAATGCAAACACACTCTCGCTGCCACAGCCAGCCCGAGACAGGCAAAAAAGTATTTGCATAGAAGCACTGTTCCTCTCAAAGTGCTATCCAATGATGGGAGTAAACATCATAAACAGGCTAATGGCTCCGAGAGACTACCGGCGGTCCGATCCAACAGGCGACTGAACACTTTCCTCCTGTCATAAAGTAAAGCACTGGTCAAGTTTTTTTCATTGGAGAGAGAAAGTTTCTAATCGAGTATTCTAATGCATTAACGCTCCGTGGGTTTTGGCCTGTTTGAGAAGTAATGGCTGTAGAAGACAGCTTGGGTAGGGGGCAGGAAGTAGGGGTGCTGTGTTTTCCACCCACCGTTTAATCCGTGCCGCTCTTGACAGGGCTGGTAAAAGCCCTGACTCAGACGAGCGTCATGAACGGCTTCCTTTTTATTTATTTTTATTCTTTTAAAATACCATAAAGAAGAGTGGCTCCAGTATTTTGCAAAAAAAAAAAAAAGTTGCACTTTCTACATTTTCCTTTATTTAGGAATTCCTAAATTAATTAAAATTTAAAACAAGTCTACATTGGAATGATGTATCATTTTAAAAAAAAAAAAATTGAACCGGGGTTGTCTGTCTGTCTGTCTCTTTTTCAGGGGAGCGTGATGGAACCGAGTCTGCAGCGCTGCTGTCACATCCCCTGTAACGCGAGCCCACTGCATCATGCTGTTCAAATCGGCAACAAACTGCTACTGGACATCCGGAGACACATCCGCAAATATTATAGCGTGAGTATGAAACATGAACTTGTTTTTATCCATTTATAGCTACCTTTAAAATGCGTATTCTGGACCAATTTCGTTTTTTTTTTTTTTTTTTTATGAAAGTATGTCCCTTTACACACTCATCCAGAAGGGTAATTTTGCACAAGGCCATCTGTCTACAGCGGAAAAAAATAAAATAACAAAACGCGTCTGGAAAAATCCCAAGGGAGTCTGGAGCCAGATTTGTGACGTCACCTGCGGAAGCGCCAGCAGGCTGCGCGAGCTTTGCACGGTTTCAGTGCACAGGCTGTGTAGACCAAGCGCTCCCATTTCTCTCCCATTGTCCGGTCTTTTGGGAAATGATGAGTACTAATCCCATCAAGATTGGTGTTGCTACACCCTCCTACGATACATCTGTTAACCATTTTAATAATTACGCGATAACGTTGAAGAAATTTGCAGAAAACCACCAGGTCGTTTTCTCATAAACAAACCAGCACTGACGTAGGATTCAGAGGGAGGCGTCCCGCACGCGACGTCACGGAAATCGATGTTTCCCAGGAAATTCAAATGCAAAGTTTTTTCAGCGGCGGATCAATTCGCCTCAAATGGCTCGATTTCAACTGAATCTTTCTGGTATTGCGCAAGGTAAAAAAAAAAATCGCACAAAATGTGACAGATACTTGACCAAAGTCTCATCTCATCTCATTATCTGTAGCCGCTTTATCCTGTTCTACAGGGTCGCAGGCAAGCTGGAGCCTATCCCAGCTGACTACGGGCGAAAGGCGGGGTACACCCTGGACAAGTCGCCAGGTCATCACAGGGCTGACACATAGACACAGACAACCATTCACACTCACATTCACACCTACGCTCAATTTAGAGTCACCAGTTAACCTAACCTGCATGTCTTTGGACTGTGGGGGAAACCGGAGCACCCGGAGGAAACCCACACGGACACGGGGAGAACATGCAAACTCCGCACAGAAAGGCCCTCGCCGGCCCCAGGGCTCGAACCCAGGACCTTCTTGCTGTGAGGCGACAGCGCTAACCACTACACCACCGTGCCACCCTACTTGACCAAAGTTTAATATAAAATAGGAGAATTACATTGATCTTGCTCCTGAATTTACCCGTGATATGCACTTTAACATTGTGAAGCGAGCCAGTTTCTATTCTCACTTGCATTATAGCAGCTGTAAATGGTCGTTCCTTCACCACACTCGCGCTCTCTTTCTCTCACTTGAGGTTAATAAAACGAAAAATAAATAAATAAACGCAGCTCGTCATGTTACTGAGAACCCACAAAGAGTAAACTCCTCTGTCCTGGAGATGTCGGAAAACTTAACGTCTGTCTGAATCAGCTGTTACTATAGAAACGATAACATTAATAGTTGGAATTATAAGCCTGCGGTCCTGACAGAGCTACTGTTAGAGGAAAATTAATCCGCATCATCTGACCAGTCACGATCCAGAACTCGACAGTGCTTTATTGACCACTGAAAGACAAATCGGTCTTCATTTCACGTTCTTGGCGAAAGTAATATTTAATAACCACCTCGTCAATCTGATAAAACGGTTTAAAACTATTTCCAAGCTGCCGTAAACCATGTACACGCTACCAGCTCACGACTGCAAAAAGTAATTAAGTAGTTTTTGTTTTTGTTTCTTTTTTCCTCCCCTAGACCCAGAAATGTCCTTCAGATTACGGGCTCCATTTGCTTTAAATGCTTTGATTTATACAATTTGCTCGTAAGTTATTAGCTTCTTTTGTACGTGTAAAATTGTCTCCGGTACCTGTTAGATATGTAAAATGACTCGTTTTCTGTTCCTAAAAAAATAATAATCCAGTGTCGTGCATGTGCTGGAATTTGCAGGATTGTGGAATGAGAACCTGCCTTTTTTTTTTTTTTTAAACCCCCCCCCCTTCTGTGAACGTTCCATTCGTAGCCATCATGTCTGAGGGTAAGAGTCACAGGTATATAGAGAGAGAGAATGAAAGTGAGAGGAGAGAGAGAGAGAGGGAGGGAGAAAGTGGGTGGTGGTGGAGGAGGAGAAAGTGCCGGCGGCGATGGCGGTGGAGGGGCTCGTCCTCCTGCCGTGCCGTGCAGAAATCAATTAGTCGTGTGAATGTAGCCACCTCCCTGAGCGGGGCCCTGTGCCTGTGGCCCTCTTTGTCAGTAGGTGTGTAAACCAGCTGCTGGCTGTGAATGCTAACATTGCCTGTAAGCCCGGGGCCCACGCCGGCGTCCCTCCTCCCACACTGAGAGCAATGAAGAGGGGTAATATTGTGTAATTAAGGATTCCTTTCAGCTGAGGGGAGAGCTCAAATAGAGCTGTTTTTGCAGAGACGGCGCGAAGAAAGCCGGAGCTGTGTAATGGAGTGGGGGTGACTTTAAAGGCTTTTACATGGTTACAGATTGGAAGTCGGAGGTGCGTGTAGAGTTAGGTGTTCAACACCAGCGGGGGCATTAATCACAGGGCGAAATTACTGCTGCGTCCACCTTTTTGGGGGGGAAAAAAAAAACCACAACCCTGCCACCATTACCAATAAACCAGCGCTTTGGAGACAAAGCAAATACGCACTCCTGTCTACTTCTCTGTTCTTTTTTTCATCCGTTCCCGGACTCCTTAGACGAAGTGAGAGCCCCCGTCGTATTTACTCCCCATTCTAATGTGGGTTGCCATGGTGTTTAACAAATTATTGCAATTACGTTCGTCACACGGGTCGCCCTTGGTAACTGGCTGGGGAGATAGAAGAAAATAAATAAATAAAAAAGAAAGGGTGGTGGTGGGGTGTGTGTGTGTGATAATCCTGTTTTGAACAAAAGGTCAAATTGCTGAATAGAAAAGCCTTGATTAAGGCGAAGATGTACAAAGTGGACGCTTTTTTGCCCATTCAGCTGCTCTGCGGTGCCGAGGCCGCGGCCTGTAAGTACATCTGTTGATTACTGAAGTACAAAGCCTGTGCTAAGCCCGTTCTCTTGCAGCTCTTTTGCACTCCGAAGCCTGTAATCGCAGGTTTATATAATATATATGCATGCAATATATGGAGGTAGATTCAGTGAGTCGGGAGTTGGAGGGTGGGCCCCCCCCCCCCCCCCCCCTCCTCCCGTCTGAATCTTCCTGCGTTAATTTTAACTTAATTTCTCGACACAGAAAGGGAGAAAATTGTCCTTAAATGCGTTAGGCTTGTAATGGAGAACAAGGAGAGCAGAGACGAGCAAAGCCTTGTTATTTTTTTCCCCTTTCCGCTGCCTTGCGCTGATTCATCGCCCTCAGGTTTTGCCCAGTGTTTGGTTAAATTATGTGGAACTCATTTGACGTCTGCAGAAGTGGCTGTATTCACTATGTCAGGTATCGACTGGTATAATTATGCAATTATGAGGCTTTATCCTGCCTCTCTCTCTTCAAGCCAGCGCTTAGTGTTTCAATTAGATGGTTTTTTTTCCCCCCTCCATTTCTGTTGCTCCTTGATATATTTATATATATTTTTTTGCTTCCTTTTTTTCTTCCACCCCTCCCTCCCTTCTGTCTCGGTTACACAGGTTTCTGAAGGACTCCAGCTGGAAAGCGAACCCTTTCTTTGATGATTTGTGTATTCCCGTGTTTATCGCTGCCTTCATAATATTGATGTGGATTGTTTTTGGATTTTTTTTCCCCTTTTCCATGAGCAGCTGTGTGAATTGTTTTTTTTTTTTTTCCCCTGAATTTGTGCATATTTTTCGTTCTCGACATCGTCACTTCCGTGTAAAGACTACTAATCTAAATACGCAGAGTTCTGAAACCTGCTTGAACGTAAAGCTGTACCGTCGTCCCTTAAACGTAATATTCCCGACTCTAACTAGAAAGCAGGAATGCACCTCGGACTGTCTGTCCTGGCCCATGGGAACTGTTCTGTTGGTTTAGTCCTGGGCCTCCTCGAGCACAAAAGGGCCGCAGGGCAAACAGAGGGGTGATAACGCCGTCGCTGTCTTTAAAATGAAAACCAAACAGCTCACATATGTCAGGATTCAATTACTCTCCCTTCGGGTTTTTTTTTTTTTTGCTCTCGTCTCAGCTCTGAAGCCCAGCTATAATTATCCAAATAACATCGGCCCACCGTGCAAAAAAGGCCACGCAGATGAGATTAATTGAAAAATCGAGCCAAACTGTTGATTCTGATAAAGTTGTGAAGGTGTGAACAATGCTGGTGTGTTTGACGGTGCAGGTGAGTGATAAGACTCATCTTGGGCTTGAATATGGAGCTGATAAGGTTTAGAAAAGAGACCCTCCAGAATTAATCAGAGCTCAGGAAATGAGATCAAATTACCATCGTTGGAGCGTTCGCGTTCGTTGCTGCTTTCTCATGCGTCCGTTATCAGTGAAAACGGATCCCGACATTGGATTGTACGTTTTGAATATTCGTTCTACACGATGTTAAAAGAATACGCTGGCATGCTTCCCGGCAGAGGGAACTCGAAACTTAGTTTTAACAGAATCATAAAGGAAGTCCTGCCAATAAATGTCTAAAATGCGCAAACAAAGCACAAATTCAAACTAACAGATGTCAACCTGAATTAAAAAAAAAGGTGTAGACCTGAAGAGGAAAAGAAGTGTAAAAATAGATCTCGTGAAGTTTTCAGACTCCGGAGCGACGCGGTAAAAAGTAGTTCTGGTTACTTCATGCTTTGCTGAAGGTTTTGTCATATCAGAACCGCACACATTTTGTTGCTTAGAAAAATGCAATTCTGATCGATATTACAGATTGGAAGGACTTTTGACGCTCTTACCAATCCTAATTAACCAGCTGAGCTCGCTCGCTCTCTAGATTGAATTATTCTCAGTAATGCAGGTCAAATAAAGATTAGTTTGTATTTGCGGTAGTTTGTCCGTGGTTAAAGCGAGTCCTCACACAATGCCGCGGAGACCGTCACAAAAATATTTACTGTTCTTTTTAGTTGCAGCAACGTGAGACTACTGATGAAATATTTGTCGTAAATCGGATTATCTTCTCTAAAATAACAATTTAGTCCTCAGTGTTGGATTTTCTTGCCTGCGTTTCAGCCTGCCCTGACTGTCGAGGCGAGTCAGGAGATCTGGCTTGCAGCCTCTTCCTGTAGGAAGGCTGGTCAGAAAAATGCAGAGTGAAAGCAGGCTTATGCACTTAGATCTTGATTTTCTTTTTTTTTTTTTTTTGAAGTTGTTTTTAAGGTTTAAAATGATTTTCCACTGTAAGGTGATGAAATAAATGTTCACTTTTCATGCATTGCCAGATTAAAGAGGCTAAGTGCTAACATCTAACGCCAATCATAGCGCTGAGCTTTGAGTGTAACGAGCAGGTTGCAGGTTCCTACCGAGAGTAATAACGATCACCTGATCACTAACATTACAGCATTACGCCTGGCTGCCACTTCAGCATAAACGCTAGAAAATGAAAGCGACAGGCCGTGGAGGCAAAAAAAAAATCGGCAGGATATTGATGTTTATAATTCGTGACGAACCAACAAAAAGCCTTGTGACATTTTTTACAAACTGACATCGAGCATTAAACTTAGGTTTTTGTGGTTTAGTTTTTTAACTAGTGCTTTTTTTTTCCCTTTGTTCTCCTCTTTTATACTAAAAACATGGCTCGCATTCCGTTTTTAAGTGATCCTGAATGTTTTTATGCTCACGGTTGGCTCCAAAATATACAGACTTCTGCGAATTAAATATGACCGTTTCTGTGTTGCTTTGAGTAGTCTCCGGACGTTCTAATACATCATAAGGGTTCAGATATTTTAGTATCTCATTCCCTCTACCTTTGGAGTTACTGTTTAGAACCCTGAATGTGATTGCTTTCCTGTTACAGCATGTCCAGAAGTGTGTTATTCCTCTTATACCACAGCAGTTCACCAGTAATCGCTATTTTCATTTATTAAAAAAACATCATACTTTTTCATCCATTTATGCTTCTGTTAAATATTGTGTAACGTCCGTGACACACCGGAGTTTTCACTTTGTTCCCTCACCAACCTTTTTTTCCCCTCTCTCATGAAGTCAAGACAAAAAAAAAATGCAACCTACGTTACCGCAAAAAAATGGGAATTCCTCAGAGAGCGTCAGAAAACTTAGTTGCAGCTTTACCTTTGAATGTTACAAAGTGCTGACACTCGAAACTCCTTCCATAAATTTTTACATAAACACATTTCTCCTCAGAGAAAACTTGCCCATAACGGTGACTTAAAAAAAAATTACGTCAAGTAGCCACCTTTCGAGTCCCTGTGAATGTGCTGTTGCTATAGAAACGATAACATGCTAGAATGAGCGTGTTGATATAAAGGTGTGATTTGCAGCTACGCTGCTGTTAGAGAAAATTAATCAACACATTCTGGCCAATCGCAATCCAGAACTCAAAAGCACTGTTGTATTTAAAAATATATATATAATACTTATTCCAGCATAACATGAGTTATGAAACTTATAAAATCGGTAATAGCTGTATGTATTTATATTTGTATGTATATTACTTTTAGCGTTCACATTTTGAACACACGCTTTCTTTCCTTTTGGACATTTTTTGTTGAGGAATTGGGATTTTTCACTCATGAACGTTCCATTTGAGCAAAATTAACCCAGTATCGATGTCTAGACCCCTGACTTGTCCCTCATTCGGTTTCAGCCAGCACAAATGAGACATAAGCTGTAGCTCTTTACGGTTTCTCTTCTGATTTTGTCGACAGCTGTGCCACCGAGTCGCGGCTCTGTCTTTTCTCTGGCCGCAGTAATGCAGGCGGTGGTGCTAATGCCCTGCGGGACAGGTGCGAGGGTGAGCGCTTTATTCGAGGTGAGGGGTGAAAGGGGGGCTCTGTCATTAGCAGGGCATTACCCACATTAGCCCTGGCCCCTGCTCTAATCATAGGGGAGAGGCAGGCAGGGCCAGCGGGGGGGGTTCCTGCACCTGTCCCAGGCCCCTGAACCCACAGCGCAGGAAAATCCAGTGCTGTGTGCGTCGATGATGATCACCACTAAGCTTACAATAGGGGGGCAATTGATGAGGAAATTTGACAGAATTATTCTTTGCCCCCAGCTACGTGTGAGCATGCTCATTTTTGTGCCATGTTTCTCTCCTTTAATTTCCCTTCAATTCATGTTATCGGTGTGAACGTTTCCTGTACGACAAAAGGGAATGGCACAAGGGTATGACGTTTTTACAGCACGCGCAATGCATAATTAAAGTACTAATTTAAAATTAGGGAATTCATATTGCGTGCAATAAAACGTGACGCATGAGACACTGAGATTTAGCAGTCACGTTGTATTGACGCACATTATTATCTTGCAATGTCGTCAGCTAAAACCAAGGTGGGGGTGCCAATACTTTAATCTTGGTGTTTAGGAGGAAATGGTCATTAAAATACAACAATTGTACCACAAGACTATTTATTCATTTGTTCGTTTATTTGTGTCTATCGTGCATTTCATATGGTCTCATGTTAAAAGCCGTTGTGTTAAACCCTATATCGTGAGCACGTGGAGTGAAGAGGAACTCGACTGGGATTTGACCTCGCCGTTGTTGCAGGATTAACTTGTACAACAGACGATGTGCGTTCACGAGTTTAAGATGGCAGATGTTTTAGTGCATCCTGGGTAATCTGAGAAGCTAAATATTAGTGATTTGAACTGTGAATTATTGCTGTGAATAAATAAATAAAAATAAATTATGATCGGATTGCTTGCGACAGAGCGACGATAGCGATGCAGCTGCTGCTGATGTTTGTTCTAATTGTAGAT